>NW_017307124.1:593220-595972 GCF_000935625.1 Nanorana parkeri
GATTTCCCACAAGGCCAACCAAGGCCCCGCTTCGGGGCAGCAGGGAGTAGAGGAGCAGCAGGGGTGTGGAATTCCTATCTCCCGATGCCCGGGACATGCAGTTCCGGGCACCAGGCCTGTAGTTGTTTTCTACATTTAGCCCTGCTTTGGTAGGGGGGGCACATTGCAGAACCTGGCCTTGGGGCGGCAGGGAGAGTAAATCAGGCCCTGCCTGTACTGAAAAAATACAGAGGCTGCCATTACTGGGCTCTTTCTACATATACTAGTTGCCTGGCTGCATCTGGGTTCCGTCATTTATCACTGAACCTGACAAAATATGTATACAGAGCCAAAATTCCTTCTCTGCATACTTGCTCTGGGTCTGTGGCTAAGTAATGAAGCCATTGGACGGGCATGACAACCAAGCAATTTTTGAAGAAGCTAATTCAGCATTCTGGTATGATAAGCCATAAAGCAACATAGACTCACCTGACATTTCAGAGCATCATGTAGGTCATGTTCATACATCTGAGAGGGAGCCTGCCAAAAAGAAAAATGGCACAAATTATTATGCAGTTTGAATGCAGGTGTGAATGGGGTGTGAATGGGGTGTGAATGGGGTGTGAATGGGGTGTAGTGGCAACAATCCCTTTCAAAACTAAGGTATCAGAGAAACATAGAAGACTAATGGCAGATGAAGACCTAGTGGTCCATGGTGACTGTTTTTTAAATTATTTTTATCTACGATTGTCTGCCGAACAATGTTTACGCCAAGCACGTCATTTACTGTGGATTGCCTCACTTGCTGGAGTCTGTTACACGCATCTACTACTCTTTTGGTAAAATAATGTTAATTTTGAACTTTCCTCTTGCTAGTTTGAAGTCATGCCCCCATGTTCTTCAGCTTAGGTTTATATTGGGAATACTGTCCTATCTGAAGCCAAAAACATTTTAGTTTTTTTTGGTAGACTAGGGAATGGTTAGAACCCCTGTCAGGAATTGGTTGCTGTCTGTGTCCATGGAGGAATGAAAATTTCTCTATTTGTTCTTTTGACTGTTGTCCTTAGAAGAGAAAGTCATGTGAAATCCAAACATTTACAGCTGCCACTGGAACAGGAATAGAGAGGAAATCTTTCAATGGGGACACCTGTTTTGGTGACAACTGTCTTATAGGGGATTTCTTAATAGGGTTGATTTTCACTCACTTCCTGTTGTGTCTCAGGTTGGAAATAAAAGAATATCTCCTCAGTGGGACATAGACTGACCATTCCCGACTTATGCAAAACCAAGGAAAAAGAAAAAGCTTTTTAAAAAAAAATTACACTGCAACCCTAATAAATATTAAAATAAATGACATATAATAAATATATATATATATATATATATATACACACACATACATATATAGAGATATAATACCACACCAATTGTCTCGCCAACCCTCATTGTTTGCAACAATTTGTCTGTCCCAAAACCACACACATGTACGTTTGATCCCAGTCTGAGATATTAGTTTATACCCCATAATCATGGCAACAACCATGAAGCACAATAAATTATTACACATTTTTGGATAATGTTCACTTATATATCGTTACCCGTGGCATTTCATATTATGGGCACCGTTCAGAAATGACACATAGTGTGTCATCATTAGCCTATTAATAGCTGCATCCTTGCATAGGAGGTAGCTGATCCCCAAGACAGTATGCCCTTTGTCAATGCAAAATGCTGCAGCCACATTTTTATAGGCGCTTATTGCAATTTATAAAGCAGAACGCTCCTTTAAATATTTTATGTGGCATTAAGCAGAATCATAATAGCTGTTAGCATCAAGCTTTGGAGAGTCAACAGGAAAGCCGCACAATGAACTTGGAAGTTAAAAAAAAACAAGAATTCTCTCAACAATGACAAAAGCGACCCCCAGAGTTGATAGCAGGAACAATAATTTCCAGGCAGAGACAGGTAAATTAACCTTCAATGGTGACTAGATAAATGGATGCAATAATGCGTGTATTCCCTATGTACAAAGAAGAATTTAGGTGAGAGTAAACAGTTGTATGTAAATATAAAACCGTGACGGGGCTTCCCCGGTACCACTAAGAATATAAAAATGCCTGGTCTGCTGAGTCGCCATTAGGTGTGAATGCAAAAACATGGAAGGAAGAATTCTGAAAGTGGATCCTGGCGATTTTTTTTTCCAACACAGTATTTTTAAGCACTGTTATTTCCAAGAAATTCTAATTTATAATATGGGGAGGATTTTTTTGGCACAGGCTCCAGTGCAGATGTTATTCCTTAAGGAAGACGGTCTTGATTGCCTGGGTGAATAATGACCAGGCCCTGGCACTGAGCCAGGAGTCCTCTTACAGCAGAATGTAGAAAACCACTCTCCTACAGAAAGAGGCCCCCAGAAGGATAATATATTATTACGCATGATTCAAATTACAGGATCTGCAGCAGGGGAGTGAGTGGCTGAACCAAGACACAGCCGCTGCACACGGAATACTGATGATGAGATGATGGAATGCATGGCTCACTGAAAGAGCCACAGTTTACTGGTAGCCTTCTCTGCATTCTCTCCAGAGTCACCGCGTGCCTGACTATGGGTCCGGCTCATTTTTTTTTTTACCACTGATAGAGACCTTTTGAAAGCTTTCGCTGGGATTTGCAATTTCATTTTATTTGATTTTTTTACATTTTTTTTCAACTCATTTCAATCTACTGAATTAAAAAAAAATGCAAAAATATTTATTCTATTTTTTTTTTTTAA
>NW_017307124.1:596334-608627 GCF_000935625.1 Nanorana parkeri
TTTTTTTTTTTTACCACTGATAGAGACCTTTTGAAAGCTTTCGCTGGGATTTGCAATTTCATTTTATTTGATTTTTTTACATTTTTTTTCAACTCATTTCAATCTACTGAATTAAAAAAAATGCAAAAATATTTATTCTATTTTTTTTTTTTAACTAAATAGACTGGACATCACTTCATTGCGATTTGCTAAAAGGCCTTGAGGACGTACAAGGAAGAAAAAAAAAAAGTTGATAGGATTTTTGCCTGACTATACAATTTTTTGCAAGATTTTGTTTTTCCTCCAGAATTAAACAGAGAATATTTTTTCCTTTAGATACGGAATGTGCATGTGCAGATAATGGTGGGTGGAGAGGATGGAGAATTTTATGCCTTACGTCTTTTAAGAAAAATGAATCATTATGTACCGTATACACGCCAAGCCCATTTACATCTTTTTTATTTATCTTGTTTATGGGAAACGACATTAATGCCTGCATAATATCCATTTAGACTACATGCAATTCTGTTTTGTTTTTGTTTACAAGAATACATAGGCTGCTTCCCTAATGCGTACTTATAAGTGTCTCATGATATGAAAGTGATGACTATAAGATTTTATATGTGGAGAGAAAATATTAAAGCTTTGTCAAAGGGGGAAGGGCTTTTATGATTTATTCATGAATGATCTTACCGCTGATTGTTAATACAATTTCATCTTGATGGGAACAAATAAAGTACATTCATGTTTAACTTGACTCAGACTGTGACAAAGGCCAAAGAATGTCTTTCAGGGGGCTTAAAATCCATATTTTTTAAACCTAACATTTATCAAATAGTGTTCACAATAGAATGTTAAAAAAGAAAAAGAAGCTCTGACTGCAAAAAGCAATCGTAATAAATATGAGAAAATAATTTAAAATTATAAATAAAATGCTGCTGAGTTGTAAAAAAAACAGTCAGCAAGTGTTAAAATGTAATTTGCTGCATTAAAATAAAAATAATTGTCTCAGTGACAGTGTGAGAGAGCACATGATCGCTGGAACAGAGCCATTTTTTTTTTGCAAAGCAATTTAAATTATGCAGGCAGAATAATTAATGGGGGACCTATTCACAATGAAAGGAAAAAAAAAACAATATATGTTAAACAAGGTTCATTACTGCATGATGTAAATGAGTTTCTCACCAATAATGTCACTGATTGGCTGAGATGAGGAGCTGGTTTCAAACAGTGCAGCATGGCCGGATTGGCTGCTAGCTCTTCTGGTTACTGCCTGCTCAGGCAGTGCTCAAGTAAGACCCGTCCTGCGTCTCTCGCTGGTTGCTTCGTAGCAAATCTTGTTTAGCCCAGCTGTGTCTCCATAGTAGTGGTACCCTAAGCGAGAGTCTCCCTCCTGTTTCCCACAGCTCTTGTCTGCGAGGCGGTCGCTGCTGTGAAATACCAGCCTTTGGCACCGAGCCCAGACTGTGATCTTACATTTGTCTATAACAGAAAAATGAGGGGAAAAAAAGTATTGAAGAAAATGAATATAAAAGCAATTCTTTACTGAAGACTATTGCAAGAAGCGGACAAATGAAGCAATTCGCCGCCCCGTTTTTGCGCTCTTTATTTTTGTCGCTTATTTTTTTTTTTGTTCTCAAATAGTTTACAGCTTACCCGCTCTACCCGAATTTCAGGTTATTTCTTGAAAATAAATAAAATAATTTTTTTTTTATTCTTAATTCTTTACCTCGTTAAAAAATTGCTTCTCGCCAAGCCACAGAAAGGCATTACGAATATTTCTGCAGAATTTGAGAGCGCAGCGCCGGAATATAATTCATAGCCTGTCATTAGTTTTATGCCTTTAATGAACAGTCTTTAACTATGCAGAATGAGGCCGGGAATTACTGAAATAAAAATTAAATAAGGAAATTCTGCTCTCTTTCTCTCTCTACAGTTCAGCTGGCTGACCCCCCCCTGATAAAATTGGAATGCGGTCATACAGTCATATCAAGTTTAGCAGACAATCGAGTACCTGCAAGCTTCCTCTAGACAAGTCCTTTATAACCAGTCAGTATTATGTGCTGCAGACAGTGGCCAATCGCAATAGAGCATTCTGCAGCAGTGACACAATAGGTGCACTGGCCACTGTGTCCTGATAGAAGCCTGAGACATTTGTACATTATCAAACTGCATACGTCTTTAATATTCTCAGGGTTACAAACAGTCACTGGCTGCCTAATTGCTAAGACGTAATTGCTCTGCCTTTATTGCCATCTAGAAGTACGTCACATAAGCGGCTCCCTAACAAAGGGTGGTACATGATAGCGTACAACATAAATATGTATAGGAGCGTACAGTCAATTATATCTGCAGCCGGTAAATATTCCCTACATAAACAATGTAATATTTGGCAAAGAAGGGATGTGCAGCTATAATCTTATTATACTATTTCAGCTAGCCTATCCGTGTGCATTTAATGATAAAAACAAAACTGGGCCATGCTGGGTGCATCTGCAGAGATTTGCATGGCGTCCCGCTCTGCCGTCTCTCAATAGTTAAGTACACAATTTATGTACCGTATTATGTTTATTAATACAACTTCTCAGCTATGCTTAGCCATAGATGTTAATAAAAAAGGGGAGGGGGGTCTACATATTGTAGACCCTTAAAATTGGCTTCCTATTGTGTTAATCCCACCATGCATGAAGTAAAGTGATGAGATAGCGCTACTTTTCCTCAAATTAGTTGAAGGCGACGGACTCGCGCTGTATAGTGGGAACCTCCAAGCTAATTTCAGTCTGCATCCAGGATTAACATATTCATGAACTAAATGGCTGTTATGACTGCAGATTTTAAGGGAGAGGATAAGCAAAAGCTTGACCATCTCGCATGCACAATGAATGTCATCAAGAAGGGGAGGGAAGAAAGAGGATACATTATTCGGAACAGGAATTTTTTTTTTTCCTGGATTTTCTTTTTTGGAATGATATCCATTTCCAATATTTAGGAGTCTGCAAGAATGCTGAACTTAGAAAAAAGAAAGGATCATTTGTCATTCGGCAACTTACCCATGCTGTCATGATATCCAATCAACCATTTTAAGAGTGTTTTAGCAAGTTTACTGTCATCACTGCTTGATGCTGTGCTTTTATTATTACAGAATACATTCATGATTACAGGGAAGACCAAGGAACAAAGGACAGTCTGTATGTGTGCTATGAATGTCTTCCTATAGAGATTTGGAACATTACAGACAAGGTTATTGGCTCTTGGAGCTCCAGCTGTAAGTTTATGGACGGTTTTGTATGTATATAATATAACTTTCAGCACAAGGCAACCTCAGGTTCTGCTTTATAGCGAATAATACATATAAAAAAATGTGCAATTTCCATGTTGCTTTGGCAGGCCTTTTATATTCGACAATCAGCACAATCCTTTCAAACTATACTACAGGTAATAAAACAGCTAATGTTCGCTCCTTAAACGTATTTTGTCACATGCGACGCTAGATTGCAGTGCTGTAACACAATGCAGAAAAGTCTTTTACTTTTTACATCCACGCTGCCGTTTTTGAGTAATCAGCTGTAGAAAAAAAAAGAGGTTTTGGAGCCTTCTATTTAAAGAAAACCTTTGATGGGTGAAGTGTGTTGGCTGCCATTGCTGACCTCCCTCTGGAAATTCCCATCCCTGAGTTGTCATGGTGACTCGAAAGCTTAATTTTACAATGTAATACTGAAATCATTCTGGGGGCAACCATGTTGAATAATTATATATATCTCATTTGTTGCTTAATGTGACACTAAACTCAAAAGGTAATTCTTAAAAATACATTCAAGTACCTTAACTATTAACAAAAATGGATCTTATTTGTGTACCACTCGGCTGTAGATCCCGAAATCATCTCTGAATTGGTGCTGACACTGTCCTTCCTTCTGGAGGGTGGCTTCTTTTGCTCCGTATGGTCCTTGTGTGTGTTGTAAAGTAGCTCCAAGCTTACTCCTGTGATGGACTACAATCTCATGTTTAGTTTACTAAGTTATGTTTATATTAACCGATAAACGACTCATCCACTTCCTTGTTATCTCCCGTCTTGACTATTGCAACTCCCTCCTCATTGGCCTTCCTCTACACAAGCTATCCCCCTTCAGTCTCTCATGATTGCAGCTGCTAGACTCATCCACCTAACCAAGCGCTCCGTGTCTGCAACCCCCCTCTGCCGATCCCTGCACTGGCTTCCAATAGCGCAAAGGATAAAATTCAGAATATTAACAATCACTTATGAAGCCATCCACAACTCAGCCCCCGGCTATATCTCAAACCTTGTCTCAAAATATCACCCTAACCGTCCCCTCCGCGCCTCCCAAGACCTCCTGCTTTCCAGCTCCCTTGTCAACTCCTCCCATACTCGCCTCCAGGACTTCTCTAGAGTCTCTCCCATTGTCTGGAACTCTTTACCCCAACCTGTCTGTCTATCTCCCACCTTGACTGCCTTTAGGCGAACCCTAAAGACTCATCTTTTCAGGGAAGCCTATCCCACCACAACCTAACCACTCAACCATCGCATTCTCAAACAATTCATCCCCACACAGCTACCTCCTCATGTATCACTTCCCCCTCCCTTTTAGAATGTAAGCCCTCAGGGGCAGGGCCCTCCTTACCATCTTGTCTTGAATTGTATTGTAATTGTAATGTCTTCCTTATATTGTAAAGCGCTGTGCAAACTGTTGGCGCTATATAAATCCTGTATAATAATAATAATAATAATATTGAGATTGTAGTCTATCATTGCAGCAAGCTTGGAGTCGTGGCTACTTTAAAAATACACAAATAAGATACTTTTTTGTTAATAGGTTACTAGAATGCATTTTGAAGATGTAACTCCTGAGTTTAGTGTCACTTTAACACATACATTCCTATAGGCTGTTTTTTAAAGGACCTGTATACTTAAAACTAAAACCTCTTTTTACAAAGGCGCTATTAACACAATTCACAGATGTGTATATATCAAATCCCATATCTGTACAGACACGAAGATTCTTGCTGTAGCAGCCACATTTGATATGAAGCTAAGCAAACCTTATTGTTATGCTACAAGACTTTCATGCTAAAGAAGGCTCACCTCGCCTCTAGTGTCCTTTAGAGGATTACTTACCAAGAACGTAGCTGTACGTGAGGAAATGTCAATTATCCCAATTATCTCAAAGTGTATGTAAACCTTCAAATCGTAATGAATAAATAGTACTTTATGCTGCACATGTTAAAGTGAGACCATTTTTTTCTCATTTTGTTCCAATATTTCTCCCGCGATCCTATAAGTTTTGAGCCCCCTGGGTCATTTCTTGGAGAATGCAGACACAGCTACTAGATTGCTGTTGAAATTCCAGCAACATCATCACCCTCTCCCCACAATAGGGGACACGTCATGGCCCAGGTGTTGTCAGCCTATAGGGAGGGCTGACAATGCTTAGCTTTATGAGGGACTTGAGGAGGAAGTAACATAAGTAGCTCTGGCGTACACACCTCGAGCCACTGCTGCACTGGATTTGAACTGAGCTAAAGCAGCCACATGATTGCAAGTAAAAGCAGAAGTACAACCTCCTATCCCTTACAGCCAATCACAGGAAGGTGCCATCTTGGCTCCTATTAGTATTGCAGTTGAAATGGTGCTGCACATTTGATCGGCTATGACACCAGCCATTTGATGGCTTGAAAGTTCAGTTGAGAACTATAACAAGCACAATGGCAACCTTGAAGGTTGACATGCCTTAAAAGTAACTGTTTTGGGAAACATTAAATGGGTGGGTAAAACTCCTCTTTAACCACCGTGGCTTCTGGAATGTGGTTGGGCGTTTCAAAATGTCCTTTACCTGCTCCCCCATGTGTGTGCAGCCCTGCGCATGAGTGGGAACCTGCCTGCAGTTTAAACAGCCGGCAATGGCTTTAGAGCCGCCAGATTGCTTGTATGATGAGTGTAATGCTATCCGGCATGGCAGCTTTGGGAACGGAGATCGAAGGGAAATCAGCACACAATCTCCCGCTCAACTACTCTCTGGTCTCTGAATCTGGAAGTGATGTATATTACATCAGTTCTGCTTTCCGCTGTCATTCCTCTGGCTTCTGTAGCCGGAGAGAAGCTGGTGAAGCAGCTTCTTTGGATGTCCCTAGGTGACATTAGGGCTCGAATGGAGACCCCCGATGTCTCCATCAAAAGGACTTGTCACTGCAAATTAGCTTTTTAGCCCCCTATGTGATAGCAATAACGTTAAGTGTTAAAAAAAAGTAAAAAAAAAATGAAAGTCTGTACATAGTACACTGTCTTGCAGCACAGCACTGTGTATATGGCAAGAAGTGCTTCTCATTGGTCAGCATGGTCAAGTGACTGCACTGACCAATGTGCGTTTGCCATTTGCGAGCATTATCCTATATATACATGGACTGCAAGGCCGTGTACGGAATGTATATTGGCTGCAGCAGGGGGGGGGGGGGGGGGGATTTTTTTCTTAAAATGAAAAAAAAATGATCAAACATGATTGGTTGCTGTTGGAAACAACTCCATTTATGTTCATTTTCTTTTCACCGGGTTGAATGAATGGGCCCGCAGTGAGATAAGGGAGAAAGGCCAATGCAAATCATGGGAATCCCACAGTAGAGCAATTCTGAAACATGTAGGAGGGTAATTACGGAAAACACAATTAAAAGTTGTTTTCATTTAAATACTTACGAGCACCTGGTAGCATTTTCCATCCATAATTACAGTATATCATTCAGATTCTAACTCAGCAGGTGCTCGCCATTGTTGACACTGAAGTTCTTGCCCTGAATAGGTTAAATGGACTCGACAAACAATGAGCTGCAGAAAATGCACGTTTCATAATGAAGCACGGCTCTCACAGTTGGTTCTGTCTACATTGAGAGGTTTAATTTAGCAGTGGCTAAGCTTTTTAGGGGTGTCTCATTGAGGAGATCATGTAAGGACAGGGTAGTGCAGATACATTACATAGCAGGGTTTCTGCATAGATGTGATAATACAATCAGGCGCCCATACAAATAAACCCTGTACAAATCACAGTGGTGGATAGAACCAGGATTTTGTTGATTTCCTTGCTGATGTCTCAGAGATCTTTAAAGAGACATATTTTAATCGAAACCTACTGCAGTCCACCAACAAGCAATAATTAGTAAAGCGTAGTTTTAATAAATATCTTATATCTGGGCATAAATGTAAAATAATGTAAAAATACAGTATATATTTTGGAGGGATTAGATGTATATTTAGGTGTATACGTGTTGCACATGTATATTTACCAGTTTTGTGTCGTTCTCCTGTTTTTGCATATGCCCCCCCCCCTTTAAAATCCATTCCAGACCCTTATCTTCGAGATTTTGCATACTTAAAGGGTGCCCTGAGTGAAAAAGGGAATGCTGCTCTACAGAAGAGCAGACACTCTCCGTTGCCATGACTTACCTAGGAAAGTTTCTCACCGATGCACTGATTTGCAACAAGAAAACTGGTACTTCCAAGTATGGCTTGTGAACACTCATGTTTGGCTCCTTTCAAACCAATGGCTCACTGTACATGTATATAGGATGTAAAAAGCAGAGGAGGCCATGGTTATTATTCTGAGATGGGAAAGCAGCTGGGGGGGAAAGTGGGTGTAAGTTAGTTTGGGTTTGAGGATAGGTAGGGTACACTAGTGCGCCTTTTCTTAAAGTTCCCATATCATCACTAAACCAGAGCTCACATCGGCTTAAAAGACTTCAATAAAACAGATGGAAATTTGTTTTTTGTTTGAACATTTTTTAAATATTTTGCAAATGCTTGATGTACATATTACTCTAGACATCTGTGGGTAAGAGGCACACAGGCACTGAAAGTTATGGGACCAAAGGGTATTTACTCTGTTCTGGGGGGTGGGAGGTTAATTGCAGATCAAGGTGACATGTTTTCTTTAACTGGGTTATATGGTGGTCTACACCAATCATGTATGCTGGTTTCATGAGTAATGAGAAAGTGGCAATTGTTATGATCTTTCAAAAACAACTCAGTACAACCCAGATTTTATCACAGCTTGCAAATATTGTGATTCTCAGATTTTTTGAAAGATGAGCTACAAGTTGCTGTGTCCTATAAAAATTAATTATTTTTTCAAAATACCGAAAAAACATAGCTTGGTACGTTTGTGTGTAAAAAAAACACATCACAGCGTCAAGGAGTGGTCCTCATTTGAAGGTTCATGTACTTTTATGCTCTGCATCCACCCCGTAGGTGTGACTGGTTATTAGGCAACCAGCCAAGGAAGCAGAATTCTATAAGCACAGTAGGACTTTGGAGTACAAGGGATACACTATTCCATCTTTAAAATGGAGTAAATTTAACCCCACTGACAGGAAACTGCAGGGTGCTTGTGAACGTTGAAGCTCAGTCTTCAGCATTTGCAGGCTTTTAGGTACAAGTGCACAGACTGGATCCACTTTAACACCCATCACATATATACCTGTAGATCTGCCAAGGTTGAATATGTTGGCAATTAAGAGAAATTACATTTTGGTAAGTGTTAGATTTTGGCCCTTCAGGTGCGTAGGACTTCTGTGAGTTTAGTAGTAAATCTGTAAACTCCAAGTGATCTGTCTACTCTACAAGCAAAGGTGACAGCCATATTTGCCTGTATACTCATTGACAGGTTGATTTGATATGCAGTTGACCTGCCTCATGTTGCTTTTATATTCCAATAGACTTATATGGGGAGTGAAGCAGTTCTGATGTGAACAAAAGCCCACCAACACAGGAACTACACCTCATAGTCACTTCTATGGGCAAATGTGGCTGCTGTATACACACAGCATAGGTCAGCCTGTCCCACCAATGATAATTCTGTATAGCTGTATATGTATAGAAACATACGTTTGCTCCATGTGGATGCAGTGGACCTTTAATCTTTATATTTTTGTTTTTTGAAAGCATGGGGTAGTGTTATTTCTATCTCTGACCCGATGGGTAGATTTTCAATAAATTACTGTCCCTGTGACATCTTTATAAGGAATAGGGAGGATGGGTGCAATCATCACAAACTAAAAAAACTATTTTCAGAAGTTCTAACTCTTCCCCACTCTACTAAAAATGTGGTTCCTCCATGCCTGTAGGGAGCCTTAAACTGGCTGTTTTAATTTTGTTAAAGATTCAGCAAAATGGGAACTAGCCGATGTTAAATAAATTGTGATTTTTACCAACCTGAATATTCCGGGCCAAGGTTTGGAATTTTTGAGAATGCCTAGGATTTCCTTACAGTCCAGCAACGGGATGTGTTACTCTTCTACAATATGGCATTTATTAATGATCTAAACAATGTTCCAGATTTTCCAACCAAAAGTCAAAATACTATTTACTGAAATTCTGAAAGAAAAATAAACACAGATGTTAAAGGATATACAGATATATATAGATGTGAAGCAGAGAACATAAACTACTACATTACTGAACATTTATTCATGGAGCACCCAATGGCCGGTTTTCATCTTCCTATATTCTAAATACTTTTCCTAGAAAGTTTAACAAGGCTAAGAACAATACTACAAAGTACTGCGTGCAATCCAGAAAACCACTAAACGGAAAGTCACAAAAAACAGACATCCAGCGCAGTAAACTGTTTCTGTTTTCCATTATGCCTGGAGGCCAGAGCTGGCTTTCTCCCTCTCTCCACACCGATGGCAGCTATGTCTGGTGAAATGGTCGGCTTTTTTTGGCACTGCCCATTACATGATTACTCCCACTCCTGCCACTATTTTCAAATAATATGTCCACCATTTTTGGCTTGTAAAAGTTCTGCTATGTTATGCAGCATAGACACTTATGTGCACCATTCTGATTCTGTTTTTACTTCTTTACTATGAACTCGGCTTTCCAGACCTATGACCTTTTCCTAAAGGGATAAACTCTGACCAATGCCATTACCACCCCCCTCACCAAAAAGAGCACATCACTGGCCATTAATGGTGCTCCTATGGGACAGGTATGTCAGTCGTGCAGAGCTTGAAGTCATGCAAAATGCAATCACCGAAGCCCAGTCACATCTATTGCAAATCGCAATAACAACAAAGCATCTTGTTTGCAACCCTTGCAGCTTTAAAAAGTATTCTAGGAAGAGCGCAAGAACAATTGTGCCATGGATTAAATAGGTAACAACATTTACTGTAAACAATTGTGTGAGTTAGCACTTCTGCCTTGCAGTACTGGAGCTCTCAGCTCAAATCTGGACCAAGAGACTATCTGCAGGGAGTTTACATGTTCTCTCTTTACCTGCATTGGGTTTCCTTCAGTACTCTGGCTTCCTCCCATTCTCCAAAGTTATTGGCCCTAATGTGTATGCATGTTAGGGAACTAGATTGTAAGGGCAGGGACTTATGTGAATTATTATTATTATTATACAGGATTTATATAGCACCAACAGTTTGCGCAGCGCTTTACAACATAGGGAAAACATTATGATTACAATACAATTCGAGACACAATAGTAAGGAGGGCACTGCCCGCGAGAGCTTACAATGTAAGAGGGAGTGGGAAGTGATACATGAGGAGGTGGCTGTGTGGGGATAAATTGTTTGAGAAAGAGATAGTTCAGTGGTTAGTTTGAAAAGGGATAGGCTTAATTAATAGTTAATTAATAGTTTATATAGCACTGTGTCAGTTAGTGGTGCTTTATAAGACCCCATTCACACCTGTGAACAGGGCCGGATCACAGAGTCTCACAAATTCATCCATCAGACTCATGCAATCCGTCGTGGGTGGAAGGCACTGTATAATGCACTGACAGCTGCCACAACCACAAATGCACAGACTGCAATTACTTGCAAACAGCTGCAGGTGATGGTGCAATATACAGCACCTCCCATCTGCAGCAGATCACATGAGTCTCACTGAGGAATTGTGCAAATGATGCCAAAAAATATTTGCCAAAGAGAAACTTTTTGCACCAGTGGCACGATATAACGATTACATTTGCATGATACATTTTTGCATACACAGTACAATTATATTTTGCACATAATATATGTACAATTATTGTGGATTGATTGATTGATTGCACTAAGCATTGTTCTATATTGGTTTACATTTTCATATCACTTGTGATATTTATACAGCTGCTTACAGGACATGTGTACTAACCATTCTTAACCACTCACAAGTGACAAAAACAAAGGTCCAATCACAACTAATAAAACATGTGTGCATGACATCTTATGCATAATCATTGCAAGAAAATGTGTCCTCTGTAAGTGTGCTCTTTTCTTAATCGAAAGAAGGACTCTGGGCACATTACAAATTAACCCTTGTGGTGGGGCTACCCCCGCACTTCAAGGGTTAAATGCTTGTTTTGTTCTAGGGTCTAAAATAAAAAAAGATATGGTCACACAATGGCAGTGTGGTCACCCCGTGGCAGTGACTACTCACCTCTCTCCCCCTCTACTCTGGCTGGGGGTGTGTCCCTTGGCATCCTCACGTCCAATGCAAGTCAAGGGACTTGTATTATACATGAGGACGTCAGCTGGGCTTAGACAAACGGAGCCCGGGGGAAGAAGAGGGTGTGAGGCCAGGTATAGCATCCGGGAGGGATTGGGTGAGTATATTTCCTTTAATTTAGAACCTAGGCCAAAACGACAGCTTAACCATTGCAGTGCAAGGGTTAATTTGTAATTTGCTCTGAGTTCTCCTTTAAAGCTGAATTCCAGGCTCCAGTTAGCCCACTATACTCCCTTCCTCTTTAACTAATTACTGGGATTGAAAACAAAATTATTTTTTTGCCTGAAGAAAGGCTTTAGCTGGTGAACCATTATGGAATTTACCACCATTTCCCTTCCCTCCAAGCAATGGCTAAATATTGCAACATATTTCTTTGTAAAACATTAAAGTGCATGTAACGCCAAAACTCTTTTTTTTAGTTTTGGGTACAGTAGAAAATACTTAAGACACCCATCAGGATTCCTTTTGCTGTCTGTGTCCCTCCGGGGGAGATTTCCCTTCACTTTCTGTCCCAGACACACTGCAGAAAGTAAGATATCTTTCCAAAGCGAGGGGATATCCCTTCTTAGACAGATGTCACCAGAACAGGTGTTCCCATTGGAAGATTTACCCTCACTTCTTGTTCCTTTGACAACTCAGAAATGTTGGACTTTCTATACTGGAGACAACGGTAACAGGACCAGTAGAGAGGGTGAATCTTCCCAATGAGGGACAGGCAGAGCAATAAAAACCTGATCTAACCCTTCTACACTCCACTCCAGAAGCGTCCCCAGCCATGGTGTCAACCGGAGCTGCCGTAATGACTTCTTGGAGATGG
>NW_017307124.1:608674-747067 GCF_000935625.1 Nanorana parkeri
TCTCAATCCATGCCAGAGTGCCCAACTTTTTAGAGGACTGTCAGTCATTTTGGTGTCACCACCCTCTGATAGTGTCACCCGCTGGGGTCCGCATCCCCTGTACCCCCCTTGTAATGCCACTGCTCCATCCAAGCATTTTGTCTTTGCCTACCCTTCCACAACACAGGATGATTAGGTTCTGATGGAAGCAACATTGCCATGCTCTTAATTTCTTTGCTCCATTTCCCATTTCACTGTTCTGGACTAAGTATTCCACTTGTAAGCCAAATAATAGTATTTTGGATCCCAGGCTTCACATGCATATATATTTGCTTTCTGACAGGTTCTCTTTTACCATATGTCAGCTGATCCATGGTATTCTGATGTATTTAGTTTTTAGGAGTACAGCTGTGGAAATCCAAAGGGATAACGGCAAGTAAATGGGTTAGGAATATCTCAAAGGTAAATTCATTCCTCACAAAGTCAGCTTAGCTCCACCAACTGCAGTATGTAGCATTGTATGTTGATTTTCATGGTCAATAATAAATGGTAGTGAAATCAATCATGTCAGGAGCAGAAACACACATAATTGCGTGACCCTGGCAGAAATTAATCCGGAACACTGTGAAATCCCCCTTCCTGTGGCCTGTGTTATTAAGGTGAATGGAGCTGACAAGCAGATTAATGGCACGGTGTCAGAGAGTTTGAAAGAAGCTCGTCTGAACTTGTCATCGAGTTGTCTACGAACTTGCAATTTCTCAGTGCTTAAGGCAGAAGTGCTGATCACCAAGAGGAAAGGTCACCGCTGTGTTTTCTGCAATATTTAAGTGCCACTGATCAATGCAGAGAGAGAGAGGACAACTGATTAATGCCCTTGGAAAGGATCCTTCCCAAGTAGGAACAAAGCATACATTGCATCAGGGCTAAATGTATAAAACAACTACCCGCCCAGCGCCCGGAACTGCATCTCCCAGGTGTCGAGAGATTAGAATTCTACACCTCTGCTGCCCCTCTACTCCCTGCTGCCCCAAGGCCAGGTCTCGGTTGGCCTTGTGGGAAATCCGGCCCTGGATGTGTGTGTCCTAAACTAATGTAAAGTGATGTCTATGCATTTTGGAAAGACAAGTATCATAGGAGCAAATCTAAACTTCTCCCTACACAACAGCATTGGGCCTCTGGAAGGCAAAGGGGTGTGTTTCCCCATACACTGCAGTGTCTTGTCAGGGCCACAACATTGGACGCAACTGAGACTTTGGTGGCTGTGTTTTGCCAATGGACCTGGTTAAACCTGCTGGAAAACAGGCAAAATTCAAATGTCAGTTTTAGGTGGCTGTCGCTTTTTTCGAGTGTTTTACCAACAGCCCAAAGCTGAGCTCCTATTTTTCTTTTCTGTAAACTTTACAGTAAGCGATTTGTAGTCTAATATATTGGTGGTTATCTCTGCTGCCACATCCAAGACTGAACATAACAAAAAATGGAAAACTGGACTTTAACAGAACCACGTTAAATACCAACATATCTTAAAAGTGTATACAATCATTGAGATAAAATAAAAATATATTGGCACAGTTTGTATCAATTTGCCTTGGACCTCTGTCTGCTTTACTTCCACCTTCACTTGCCCCCACCCAACTAAACTATCAGCAATGATTATGCGCATATGTTTGGATACAGAGTACTCCATGTACAGTACATATAAGGGTACACTAACTTTGTTGGTGTAGATGACCAGTGATGACCAGTTTTATTTAGATAACTGTGGACACTTTTTTGGATATTTTGATATTTAATGTAATCCATATATTTTTTAACAATCATATTTGGTGTTGTGTGGTATGAATAGTCCAGTTTTCTAATTTCTGGAAAGCGTTAAACTTTACAGTAAACAATTATAGGCAGGTAACAGACCACATCATTTATTATACATACATATCCATGCTTCCTGACATTAGAAGAACAAAAGCATGCAGAAGGCAAATGTTTTATGTACTTGTATTCACTGGGAAGAATAAGAAATATATCTATATATACTCAGAATTATCAACTTAAGAGAATAATGTAATAATAATGATTTCAGAGTCATGTAACATACAACATAAATTAATACATCACCGTCTTTCACCAGACAGTAATAATTACACCCCTCGGGATATTACTATATACAGATACTGATCTCCATGCTGAATGTTTGACAACTGAGACACTTGCCAAAATATTCAGTGCATGACAAACCCTTTCTATATATTGTAAGGGATACTCAAGGTCTACATAGCAGCAGAAAAAGATACATTATACTAAAAAGTGCTGCCCTTTCTGTATGCTACTCTTTGTAGCATACGGCAGCATTCCCTATTCTTCCCTATGTATGCTGATTGGTGGTTGTGAAATGTGAAAGGTTGCACGTGGCGTCTTATTTTGGCGCAATGCATGTCGAATGAACTGTTATGATATACATCTTGTATAGTTTTTTTTGGTTCATAGAAGTTTGGTTCATGTCTTGCCCCAGCATCCTTTTGGCTCACTACTGCACACCTCTATTGTGCTAAATATTGTCAGACTCAATTTCAAAACCATTATATAGATTGTGAGGCTTTATGTGTGTAGCGCTTCCCTTCCCCAGTCAGTGCTATCCCAATATAGGATAACACTATTGGTGGCTCTGAAGGGGCGATCTACAAGAAACTGAACTAACGGGTCTCCCTGTCTTTTCTCTATAAGAAACCTCTACTATGGATCCACAGCACACCAGCACATCTTGAATTACTAGGGTTGGTTGCTATGGGTTACTACAGCTCCAATTCTTCTTGTCTAGGGATATTGTTGCTCGCTTTGCAAATCAACACTTACCGCCCTTTCATTGAACGATTGAAGGCTCCAAGGTGATTCCAAGGCCAGTCCCCAGGCTTTGAGGCCTGGTCAGCTCAGGCAGTCCAACGCAGCCTTTCCACAGGCAGGGCCTGGGGGAGGAAGAGAGCGCTCACATGGTCCACCCCGAGTATTTATCTCCTCTCCCAGCATGCACCACTGGCTCATTCAACAGTGATTGGCTGTGAAGGGATACCTACTCCTAGCAATCCCATTGGCTGTTCTGTACTATCACCAGGGCACACCCTAGAGTACCTCTGGCAGCAGACAGATGGCAAGCAATGATAGATTGTTTAGGGGGAGAACCACATGAAGCAAACTACAGATTAGTATCAGACCACATACATTCTGATAAACACTAGATTTAATAGCACCCTTTCCACTAGGGCGCTACATGTGCACAAACTTGCAGTTGGGATTTTTGTACAATTAGTTCACTAGTTGCATCTTTCGTCTCACAGCCTTCAAGCTGAACTACATCGCCTGGGCAAACAAAAGTCACACTTATATTTTGTTGGACTGCCTTTAGCTTTCACTACATTCGCAATGTCACAACATACTATTTGGTTATACAGTATTTTATACCTCCTTGTTAAAACAAAGTTACACCAAAAATAATTCTTCCTGAGCCCTAATAGAATTCCAGTACAATTAAACAGATTTTCTTCACTTTGGCAAATGTAAACCCAAAGCAAACTAGCCAGGAACCCACAAAATCTCCTTGTTATTAATGAAGTCTGTTATTAACTCCAGTCTCAAAGGAAAAACAGGATATTGTTTTAAAATAAAGAGCTGTCCGGAGCACAATATGTATCCAGTTGTATGCCTGTTCTATTACGTTTTTCCATTACAATGGGGAGCATCTGTTGTGCGGCCCACAATGTGACATCTTTGGGGCTTGTTCGCACCAGAAGGACTTGAAAACATGTACATTATTGTGTATGTTGTGCATTGCGTTTTCAGAGGACCCCATTAAAACATGCTGAAAATGCAGCAGGATATTTTTTTCCACCCCAATGCAATGGTGCAGCTGAGACCTACAGATAACAATGTGATTTCTTTTCTTTGCATATTGCCTGTTCTGTGAAACGCAGCAAAATAACAACACATGCTTTCTGCATGTCTTCTCTTTGGTTGTTGCTACAATTAGAACCATGAGCATATAGAAGTATTGTGTTAGATTTGTAGATTGTACAGTAATTAATAATCCCGTCAGCCAGTGACAGTTATCCAAAGCCTTTCCAGGCATGATGTCATGCTGTGCTAATTATTTATTACCTGAATGAGGAATGTGACAGCACTGTGCACAGTCGGGCAGCGTACTCTGTGCGTTACACATGACTCTTTTACGTCAGGCTATTTTATTAAGCGATTATGAGAAATATGTTTGTGAATCAGCACTTTAAAGAATAACAATAGCTTTATTAAAAAGTGCTTGGATGCAACAGACCGCTGACATGGTGACAAATATAAAGGTAGGCCTGGATTTCCAATTTTTGGACAGTTTCAAAGCCAAAAAAAGATAACCATGACCAGCGCCAAAAAAAACACAACCAAAAGGAACCCTCCTGTGGGCCAAATAGTTAATTGGAATCCAGCACGGCTGCCCCGTAACAAATAAGGGATCTTGAACACTGCATAGAAAAAAGAAAAAACATTGATCGACCACAGAGTACAAATCAGCACATTGATAGTCAGCTACTCAGCTCTGAAGAAGGGGGAGTATCCCTGAAAACGCGTTTAGCTAGAGGTAGCGTGACTCTGCGCCCAGCAGAGCTCCTGGATAATTTTATTCATCTCCACAGCAGTTCATTCATTGAGGACTATCAGTCCATTTTGATGTCTATCTTGCTCCGCTTGTGAGTATATGATATTTTATTATAATTTTTTACCAATAAAAGGGATTATTGCACCAGGTCGGGCACCCGGTGTTTTCTCTTCTCTCTTTTTTCCCCAATTTTTGGAGCCTATAGGCACACAATCTTTGGCACCCAAAGTGGCAGTCCTCTGCTGTGATCACCTCTTTACAAAAATTTCTGTTTTACTAGTCCTAACCTGGCTTAGAATATCAAGACAGAGTGTAAATAGGCTTTACAAATTGATGAGAAACAAAATGTGTGGCTGATAACTACACATGGAAACAATTTGCCTCCTTGCCTTTGCTGCCTATAGGCACGGTTCTACTGTCCAGCTTGGTAGTACAAGAAATTGTTCTTTCAAACGCCCAGGTTTTGTTCTGTTGGCCATCCAGCTAATTACTTTTGTGTCAAGGACAAAGTCAGTATCACAATCACATGATTTTGTTTATAAAAAACAGGGTTAGAGTAAGATTCTGGTTAGTAAGAATCGATGGGAGCATGCAGCGTGTTTTTGACATCAGTCTGCCTTTAGCCTTTGACACTCATTGCAGGTGCAATTGATCTGCAGTTGAGCTGCTTCAGCTGCTTTTGCATCCCCATAGACTTGTATGGGGAGAAAAGCAGTTCTAAACCAAAGCCCATCAACACTGGCCCTTAGTATTAGGTTTAGTGTTAGTTCTGGGGTTAGGGTTACCATTAGGGTTAGTGTTAGGGTTGGCTATGCTTATGATCAAAGCCATTGATCACTATGTCAGCAGATTTGTTTTCAAGCAAGCCAGTAGTCTGCATGGCAAAATTCAAGGCCAGTTTTGATAAAATGTTAGCAAATTAATAATATTTCGCTATATCACTCCACCCATCCCTAATATATCTACTATACATGCTTTACAGTACAAAATGCTGCTGGGTCTTTTATTGGGCCCATGCCTGCTGATTGGACCATCACCACTCTGAGGAGGTCATCACTCCACCTTTCATCTCTTCATCCCAATGTTAGATGACAAAATTAAAGTGGAGTTAAGCTTGATCAACTACTACTACTCTCCCTTCCCCAGTACATTTCTTGCTGTGCAGTAATCCCCTTCTGACTCTTTGGTCCTAAAGAGGCAGCCTAGTTAATCTAGCCACTTGCCTGCTCCGGGCCTTGTCACCTCCTATGTGCAAGTCAAAGGAAAAAATATCAGGACATACTCGGCCGATCTATACTTTTTCAGTAACTTCATTTATAGAAGTAGATGAAAGACTGCCAGTACTCCTTTGTTTTACTGACGCACTTCACCTTCTAATGGGACTAAACCATAGAGTCCACTATCTCTAAATTTAAACCCCCTTAAAGGAGAACTATGGGGTTAAGTCTTTTCCCCATAGTTCTCCTTAGGGTAACGGGAGGACACAAACTAGCGTCCTCCCGTCACCCTAGGCTCAGTATACTGCGAGCTGTAGCTCGCGGTATACTGAGACGCCGCAGTATACAGTGAGCTGCTGCTCGCGGTATACTGAGACGCCGCAGTTGAAGCGGATCCCGAAAAATAGTGCCGGGATCCGTCCAGCTGTGTGACTGACAGCTGGCTCTGCCTATCTAAAGGCAGAGCCAGCTGTACCTGCCCCCTCCCCCGTCCGTTCCGCCAGTCAGCGCTGGCGCATCTGAGGGGGGAATCCAGCCCCTCCCCTGTCACGGCAGAGAGCCATGACAGGATCGAGAAGTGAGCGAACGCCGGTATGTGTTCGCTCACCTCCCGATCCGACCTGTGACAGTCTCATTGTCACAGGTCGGCTAGAACTATGAGGTGAGTGGAAAGCACTCACCTCATAGTTCTCCTTTGGGCCAAATGCGACAGAGGAAGAAAGCGTGTGAAGTTCTTTCATCCACTTGCTTCAATAAAGTTACCAAAGCAGTAAGGAACAACCTGATATTGTTTTGCTGTGCAGTGAATTACATGAAGGTAATAAAAAGGCAGATTTGGGTACTTATACTGCTGTGTTTGGTTATTTTATTCATGGATACAGAACTGGACTGAATGGTGGTCTTTTACATCTACTTGGAGTTCAGATTTAATTATCCTAATTGCTCTGAATTGATGAAGGGATATTTAATGGTTGCTATGGTTGCCGCATGTGACACCTAGGCTTTGCCTTATTCAATCAATTAAATTAACTTAAAAATACACAGAAGAGGACCCTAAAAGTGCAAACATTCCCAGGATTTTCCTGTCTGATGGTCAGTGTAGAGTGGAGGAACAATATAGATTCTTCTTGTAGAATTGTGTCTCAAATATGATTTCCCCCATTCCCACCTGTTTCTTGTAATGAGCCATTCCACTGACGTGAAGTATATCTTGTTATCTCCCCAGAGTATTATTATGCTGCAATTATAATTTATTTCCTCTCTCTCAATGGCAGATTACCATAAATACTTTTTCAAAACCATTTAATTGAGGTCAAAACATGTTAAACCATGAAGTGAAAAACAGTAAACTGCTAACTTCAACCGGTTCAAGCATCCTCTTAACCTATTAGCAGCAATTAAACTGCAGGTGTAAAGAGAACCTAACCAATCCCAGACACGTGTTATAAACTTTTCTATGTATCCGATTCCTGCCATTGCTAAGGCAGTTTACAGCTGTAAAAATGTTATGTTAGCATTATTATTATTCTTGCCCTGTGATGGCAAAAAAGAATGAGAAATAAGGAGGATCCTCAGTAGGAGTCCTGAATAGAGATGAGAGCTGGAAGAAGGAGGGACTATGTAGAAGCTACCTTATTTTTTAACATCTCAGGAGCACAGGCAGTTCATGGTCACAACTCCAGGGTGATGACAGGGCCAAGTTTACAATTAGGCAGAGTAGCCATAGAGGGGCGCCATGCAGGTACCTACTCTGCCTAATTCCCAGTATTGTGTCAAGATACAACACCGGCAATAGCAAGAATTCTGCACAAAATGCACCCACTTGCTCCAAGACCAGCGGTGCCTACGGGAACTGCCGGCTTCCACATACGTGGAAAAGGACCCCGGCGCTACGTAACGCTGCCCTGTAAAACGCTTGTCTGATGTGGTCAGTCGTTTAGGGCAGCCTTGCGTGACGCAAGGATCCTTCTCTGCATATGTGAAAGTCGGTGGGTCCCGCAGCAGATATGGGGGCTGGCTCAGGTCAAACAGATTTCCATTCGTGCAAGCACCCGAAATGGAAATCCGGCCCTGCGTGTCGGTCACTCTAGTAAGCAGGGCCGGTGCTAGGATTCTAGGCAAAGTAGGCAAGGTGTATTTTTGCGCCCCGACTTGTACTGTCAAAATGCCCCGATGTTTGCGCTATGTTTTCTTTTTGGTTTTTTTTCACTTACCTTCAGCGCGGGAGAGCAGCGGCGAGTCAGCGCTGGTCCGGTGGGAGGAGCTCCAGGTGGGGTCCTAATTTAGCTGGCCGGCGACTGCCTGAGGTGCTGCGCGTGTCGGGATCCTCTGGCAGTCGCCAGCCAGCTAAATAAGGACCCCACCTGGAGCTCCTCCCACTGGACCAGCGCTGACTCGCCACTGCTCTCCCGCACCGAAGGTAAGTGAAAAAAAAAAACATAGCGCAAACATCGGGGCATTTTGACAAGTACAAGCACTTGTCAAAATGCCCTGTTTTTTCCGCCCTCACCCTGCAGCGCCCTCAGGCGGCCGCCTGACTTGCCTTGCGGTAGCGCCGGGCCTGCTAGTAAGGGAGATTTGTAAGGGCAATTTCATCTGCTCAAGAATTCTTAAAAAAATCAATTGTTCTTCTAAAACTACATGCATGGAGCAGGTAGGCAGCCTTAAGAAATATTCATAAGCACCAACTGAACTTCAATAGCGCTATAAAATGGGAAATTTTACATCTTCTGCATTTCTAAGGAAAGCTGATGCACATAGTAGTGTTTGTGGGTTGTAGTATGTTCCTTTAGGGATGCTAAGCTTTAGTTATTTTAATTGAATATAACAGCACAGTTTTCTGCAAAGGTGATTAATGCACAAATACAAAACTGAGATAACAGACAGTGGTGTTCCTGGAGCAAATAAAACTGAAGATGAGTTATGTCTATGATTCTTTCTTCACTTGAAGTGAGCAGCTACTACAGTCTTCAGCGTCAGTCCTTTATTTCTACAATAAATGGGAATGCAGTGAAAATCAACAGGTTCAATCTAAAGCTTCCTGTGTGATCACGTATAGCTTGCTTTTACTGGCTCACCCACAGCTCGATTCAATACCTGGAGTGAGGAGAAAGAGCTATGTATAACCTCAGATCTGATCCTAGGTGGTGATTACACAGAGCTTTCTCACCACCCTTGTAAATGTACTCGTTCCTGAGTGGCCAATTGCCAAACACCAGGACTTTCACATGTGAGACGGAGGAGTGCGTCAGATCCTTCCCCATATCTGGAATTATTGGGTATTTTTCTTTGCTCCGTGGTGAGAGACCAAATTATAACCTGGTATGGCAACTATCAATAAAATAAACGTGTTACTCCTCCCTGCACTGGTTTAATTCAAGGTGTATTTTACTGCGTTCATGAAAACAACCCAAACCAGGTGTGTGTATAACTCAGTAGCAATGTCCCTGAGGATCCATAATCTGTAACATCATTTGGTGGGTAAACTGTTCTAGCTCCTGCTAGGTTGGTCCATCACTCATTTGGAATGTGCAGGATGGAGTAATGGGGATTGGGTAGTACTTACAAGCCAATGTACACCTACTTAGAGGGGTAAATATATGGAAACATTGTGTAGTGGAGCTTACAATCTCCTAGTCTTGCCATCGACAATAGTTCTTAATGCTGATGCTTCTAGAATGCTTTGTTAACTTTAATCTAAAACTTTTTTAAAGTGTATGTGAACCCTAACAATGGACTTCTCCTATTTGGTCCCTTTTGGTCAGTTAAATATACCATTGGAAGTGTTTTGTTACGTCTGTTTATTAATTGTAATAAAATACCTGTTGATCCTGCCAGGAATCCAGTGGTGTGCACTCTACAGTTGTATCTCAAGCAATGTGATCACGAAGTGCGTTAGGACTACAGAACACCTCTCCTCTAAGTTATGGAAATCAGGGGAGGGAGAGGTGTTCTAACCTAGTCTTAACACACCTAGTCCTAGGGGGACACCCTTGCTTCTCCACAGATACTTTTATAGTGAGTGGTGTCACCCTAGAACAGGCAGTGTGTTACTGGCAGGATTACCAAGTGGAAATAAAGGAGAAATGGTTGAAAAATGAAAAGTAATGCAGTCACCACATTTAAGAACTGGTCAGCTGCAATATATTACAGTTTTGTTCTTGGATTTAGACACGCTATGAATATACATTTTACATGTATGAATTATCTGTGACAACTCTGAAAACTGCAAATCCTATGTAAAAGTCCCCAAATATCCTGATGCCACAATCCACTAGATGGTGCTACAAGCATCTTCCAAAGCATTGCTTTCTATACAGCGAGATAGTGGAATATAAAGTAAGACAGATTCACCCGTTTATGATAAAACAACTCAGAGTTGGCAATAACATTACAGAAAACAGAAAGGTAACATCACAAAAACTGGACACTGTAAAATATTAAAAGTGACAAAATATGGGTTTTCTTATATGGACACTCAGAACTCAAAACTGTAATCTAATTTTATACACGTTAATTCTATAATATAGCTTTCAACCTCAGTGAGTGGAACAGTTGAAAAAAAAAAATAACATACTATAACGAGATACAGAGACAAAGATTTATTGTGTCAGTCCACCCAAAATTGGTGTTGTACTTAAAGTATTATGCATGCATGCATTGCCCCGGCTTAGTCTAATGTAAGTATGCATATGATATACCAGGTTGGCCCATGGGGATCCTGTAAAGCACTGTAGTAGCTGAAACTACCACAGTGCTTCACAGCAATCTACCAGGTTGTGTATAGCGCTTTGCTAAGCGACTTGAAAACACAGGAGGTCACTCACTTGGCACAGTGGTCGGAGCTTACAATAAAAGAAAGATACAAAATTACACACACTCTAATACATTAGTCCCCATCTCCTCATAGAATACCAATACTGGAAGTTTTCCGTGCAGGTCTGCAGTTGTAGAGAGTGATGCCCTACCTTAGAGGCCATTCACACTAACACTTCTTGTAACCCTTAAACTTTCCAAAATGAAAGATACCAGCACCAAAGGCTCCTACTTATTAACATGTGCATTTTATTTTGCTGGAATTTTTTGTCTTAACTAAAGTTTTTATACCATGACTTCTACAAATAAATGTATATATACACTATATTGCCAAAAGTATTGGGACGCCTGCCTTTACACGCACATGAACTTTAATAGCATCCCAGTCTTAGTCCGTAGGGTTCAATATTGAGGTGACCTGCCCTTTGCAGCTATATCAGCTTCAACTCTTCTGGGAATGCGTCCACAAGGTTTAGGAGTGAACCCATATTTCATAGAAAATAACAAACAAATTTAATGTTTAAACTGAGAAAATGTACCATTTTAAGAGAAAAAAATAAGGCAATTTTGAAAGTGATAGCAGCAACACGTCTCCAAAAAGTTGGGGCAGGTCATCAAAAAGCTGGCAAAGTAACTGGTACTAACACAAACTAACATTAGTGGTACCAACATTAATCACTCATGCTGTGTGGTATCATTTGGGTGGACTAGTTGCTTTAACACAAAATAAAAAAAATGATAAAAACTATTTTTAAATTCTATAATACTTTAAACTAGAATTTTCTATCTATGTCAGCTGGAGATGCACTGAACCCCCGATTCCTGCCTGTTCACAGATGTTCTCTACAACTCTTCTAAGCACCTTGTAAGATGACTAAAACATACATTGGCTCAACTTGGAAACTTTATCTGGAACCGATTCTGCTTTTTTAATGAATGATGACTCAAGTTTTTATGTTGTTTTTTGGGCTCTGAAGCATTTAAAACACAATCCATTGGGATTCGTCAAATGGGAACAAAATGAGTGCAATGAAAATCAAAAAAAATCAAAGGAGTTTTACTTGGAAACTTTGGGCTTAGGTCTATAATTTTAACTTCATCCATAAAATACCTTTATTGCTTATTAAAACACGGGGCGGGGGGCAGAGAAAAGAAAATATCCACTGTCCACAGTTAATTTCCTGCAACCATGCAATTCGGTTTAATTATGGCTCTTCTGATTTTATAAATAAGCGAAATTGCAGAAGTTAAAATCTGGAGACCTGCAGATGATTAATGAATGCAGATGGGATCAATTAGGCAGCAGTATAAGTTACAGTTTTGAAAAAATTCCAGTGTGGATGCATTAACTGTGATCGGAGTTTTTCTCGCAACCTGCAAAATAATCCATCATGCAGGAGTTTGATACATAAGTGCCAAGAGGCTTTTCTGCTCCTGTCTCCCTTATGACCTTTCTGCGGTGTTTTAAAACACGTCCTACATTACATTTTGGTTCTCTGAGCTCCCGAAAGTCTTTCTAAAAATGTCTCCCGTTTCACTGCTCCTCCAGGTTCCTCATGCCAAAAAGGTTGTGGCATTGGTTTCTGACACATGACACTTTAAAACAAGCCTTGCACAACATATTTACACAAAAAAAAAAAAATTGATGGAGCTTTTTTGAGCGGCCAAGAAGAGGCTGGGCTAGTCAAGTGGTAATTAATCCCTATTCAGCAGAGAGAAGGATTCTAAGTGATAGCACCTTGGACTCCTAAGCAGGGCTCACACTGGAGGTGAAAAGATTCTTGGTTAATCCAAACTAATTATGGTGATGGAGAGTCAGGAACTGGTCAAATCATCCTTCACAGGTGATTTGTCATCTCAGTAGGAAAACTGGTTTGGTGCTTATAAGCCAAGACTTTATATATAATGGCCACAAATATTTTGTGAAAATAGCTGAAAACTTTGTTAGAATGTATATTGTTGAAGTTACTAACAATATATTTTTAGATTATAAGCTGTAATGAGCAGGGCCCACCTAATCCTCTTGTCTTGTATTTTAAGTCTACAATCTCCCTTAATTATATAAAGCACTGTGCAAACTGTTGACTCTCTATAAATCCTGTATAATAATTTTTAGCAAAAAATAATAATATTTAAAGGGACAGCTGAAGGCTGCCATTGACCACCTTTTAAAATGCTGGTTGCTTGACTCTCTGTGGTTTCAATCTTTTGAGTCACTGCTTTGGAACAGGTATGGTGCAGAGTGGGTTGGAGGAAAGCTAAAAACTGCTGCTCTGCCTACTTGTTCTGGGTTTGTATCCAAATGGATTAGCATGACAGTCAAGCTACTAGTGTTTTCAGAAGCAAAAGTCAGCTGTGAAAGGACATAGAAATATATATATATATATATATAGATATATCTCTTCACAGTTCTGTACTTACAAATGTTATGATTTGTGACTGTGCTGGGAAATGCTTGGAAACACCATTCTGGAACTGCACACATGGCAGTAGTCTATGCTGGCATTGTAACAGCCTGTTGGTAGTAGCAGGGCGTTTAGACCCGGATCTTGCTTTGCTTTTGCTTTGCGATACTACACTATAATAAGATAACACACCTGCCAAACATATACAAGGGTCAAGTGCAGGTTGGGGTGTGTTGGCAGCCCATTCAACATGAATGGACTGCCTTAATGCAACAATTATATTGACGTACCTGCACTAACACACTGTAAAAGTGTGACCCGGCCTCACAGTTTATCAGTCCCACTGCAGCAACAGTTTATTATTTTCTTTGATTCTACCAACAATCATTTGATTCCTTCAGCAGGGTGAGAACGCTGTAAGTTCTGCAGTGGAATCACTGCAGAGTTGTCTCCCTGCTGTGCCAACTCCAACTGTTGGGCTCCGTTCACACCAGGGCGTTTAGTCGCGTGTTTTTTCCATGCTGAAACGCATGCAAATCGAAATCCCATGTATTCCTATGGGGGCCGTTCAGGCAAACGCGCTGAATCGCGCGTAACAATATACCCATTGTAGAAAATAATCCATGAGCTTCTTTTGTGGCGCTTATCAGCTCGTTTTGGTCCGTAGACTTCAACAGAGCTTTTTTGCGCTTTTTTAGCGCATTTTTGCAGCTTTTCATTGGACAACTGAAAATGAGCTGAAAACGAGTCTTAAAGCGCTCTTACATATGAACACAATACGACTGTAAAATGCGATTAAATGTGCTTAAAAGACACGCAAAAACGCTCTAAAAAAGCGATGTCGCCCTGATGTGAATGGGGACTTAAGCAGTTAGAGCAACATGTTTTCTTTAAAAAAAAATAATTGTGTGTAGGAAGGTTTATTTTTTTGTTTTGCAGGAAAGACATACAGTGTCTGTGTGCTGTTTTCTTAGAGTGTGCATACTGTACGGATGAAGCCTTCAAACCTCAAATGTATCGCAGTTTAACCTCTTATTACCATCTCACCTCCTCTTAGCTATTTTTTTCCTCAGTCTTTTGTTTTGTTTAACCATACACATCATTTTCTTATATATCTTTTGTCTGTTTTGGTAGTGTCACAGTAAAGCTCAATTCCAGCTTGGGCCAAATACAGTCAAAAGGATCCCTCTGGCTGCTCTAACCTGTTTCTGGAGCTGTCTTCCCATTCACACTCACAGATCCAGAGATGCGGCGTCACTCCTCTTCCAGTTTGAATAATGGACAGCGTCATTCAACATACAATGTTACAGAGAGCGACATGACATCATTATGTGGCTCTACTCTCTGCAGCATTTAGGACTCACTAAAAAAGAGGACCCATGATGGCACCTGACCAGACCAGACCAAAGACACTTGGGAAAAAGTATGTGTAATGATTGTTTTAAATGCTGCATGGCTCCAAAAAGATGGGGACCCAAGTCCAGAGTTGTGCTTTACAAACTACAAAAAAAATTAAGGAAATACATTTATTTTTTGTACATAACTTTGCCAGAAACATAATTTTGGTGCTGCTATAACCAGGACAAATAGCGGAATAAAATGTAAACTTCTGCAAAAGAAGATGAGTTTTAATCTACCTTAGTTCACAGACCAAAGAAAAAAATATATTAATGTATAAATTTGTTGAAAACTTGGGTCAAATGCTCATTGTGACTAAACCGCATTGGTTTAACCACGCCCATTTTTCATCATGGCGCAGTATCGTACACACCCCACCCCATTCATGTTCAGTTTTCTGTAGATCAATAGGTGGCAATCACACTCAATATATGCTGGAGCAATAGAAGATATATACCTGCTAGGGATACACATATTCCAAGTACCGTACTTGGTACAGATACTTTTCCAGGTCCCAGACCAGACTAGAGAAAAACTCAAAAGTTAGGAGGCAGCTGTCATATTTAAGGAGCATACAGAGTTCCCGGGATTTGTGCATTCCTGTTTTAATGATTTGTTATATGATTTGTTTGATTTGATTTGTATGTAAGGGATGCACAATCCCATTTTCTCCAGACCAAGCTCAACTACTTGTCCAAGTCCAAACAGATACGATTACTAATACCTTTTTGTTTATTGTCATGTGACAGTTTTTCTAAAACAACACAGACTAATGATTTCAGGACAGTGGTGCAGCGCTAAAAGCCAAGTCACAGCTGCAACCCTGGTTGTTCATGTGAAAATGCCAAGTATCGGCACTGGTCCCTAATACCTGCTTTCACAATTTGCTGTGACCTTAATAAGTGTACTGACAATTATCTGACATGTATGGCCATCTTTAAAGGGTTATTAAACCCTCAGGTGTTGTTGCATATATCTACTGCTAGCAAGCAGTAGATATATGCAACAACACCTGAGGGTTTAATAACCCAGCAAGCAGTAGATATATGCAAAAACGTTTTTTTAAAAACCCCTTTGAAACGGATTTAAACTTACCTTTGTCTTTGCCGCACACTCCCGTCCGAAAATCTGAAAAATCTTGGGCAGCTGCAAAAACATTGGGCAAAGGGGAACAGTTTTTAGACTTTAATATCACTTTAAGTAAGGTTCCTTGAAAGTTTCAGTTTGTAAAACTAGATTACAATACACAAGCCATAAACTTCAAACGTAGAACAAATAGTGTTGTAGCATTGTGATGTTCTACCAATCAGCTGAAGGTGTATGGAAAGCCAAATGTTTTCCTTTTAGTTTTGAAAAGAATTGGGAATGGTTACCACCCATGTCAGGTCTATGTTCCATCAGGCAGATTATCCTTCACTTACTGTCCCAGAGACACAACAGGAAGTAAGAGCCAAAAGCCAGGGGAAATCTGTTTTTAGACAGTTGGCACTGTAACATGTGTCCCAATTGGAAGAGTTCCCCTTACTTTCTATTCCTATGACAACTCTAAAATTTGGAATTTTCCTTCCCTTTCTGTACTAGGGCAAATAGGGACAGTGAATCTCTCCAGAGAGAACACATAAAAAAAACCAAAAGTGTTTTAACAATCCCCCTTATATACAAAAATAAAAAAAAATTAAATGAAAAATGTTTTTTGTGACTTTCTATACACTGGAATGATACCTTGTAATAAAAGAGTTAAACTGTTGAAAGAAGAGAAAGCTCTTTGCTGTGAGATTTTTTTTATGATCTCCTCAATCGCACTTCTAAACAAGTCTGTGTAACATACATTCTGAATGTAAATCCGGCCACAGATCTCCATCTTAAGAGGAGCTAATTCTTAAGAAGAACCAACCTGGAAAGTGGCATAATGTGACATAATGCAGTGGGAAAAAAGCCAGACATTCTCCTGGGGCTTTCATCATCCGCTCAGAATTACCATAACTTTTATATATTTTACAGAAGATGAAGAGCCGGGTGCTTTCAGCTCCTTTTGTTCTCTCTAAAAAGAATTTAACAATACGCCACCACCAGTAATCACCAGCTGAAATCTGATAAATCTTTAACCAGATACTGTAGGAAAAGAAGTGCGTAAGTGGCACCTGCTGGTTCTTTGGGGGAATTGCAATGGAGAAAGCAAAAGAGAACCTGTCATTAGAAAAAAAAATGATCAAACAGAGGCCATTCCTCGATAGGTCATATGGTGCCTGCTCTTATATTCTATTTTTTGTTCTTATAAAACGTTCCTGTCCACCTCAGTGCCCCTATAACTAGGTGCTCGCTGCATGCAGATACCATTCTGAGGTTTACGGCTCTGGCGCACCTCTAACCCTTCAAAACAAAAAGAATCCCCAGCACACCTGCTAGCTGGCCTGCAACAAAACAAAATACCCTGTCTAACAGTATACGTTAAAAGCAGAGGTTTTAGTTGCACAAACCTTTGGCCAAAAATATGTAGAAGCCACACTGCCACCGTCAAGGCACCTCTGTAAAGTGTGGTCCTAACTCTATTTATATGAGTCTCCTAGTGGGAGCATATTGATACAGTTGATAAATTGAATGCATGTGTACCAGGAGGTAGCCTACTGCTCCTCACAAGGTGCAGGGACGCACTGGAGGCCCAGCAACCACAGATGCATGCTGGGATCCCCAATGCGTCACTACATCCAAGATAGTCAAACTAGAAAAAGATGGTAAACGCATACATTTAGCACCAGCATTTGTAGCGGGGTGCACATGGAAAGGCTTACAACAATACAAAACAAAAAGAATCCCCAGCACACCTGCCAGCCTGCCTGCAACAAAACAAAATACCCTGTCTAACAGTATACGTTAAAAGCAGAGGTTTTAGTTGCACAAACCTTTGGCCAAAAATATGTAGAAGCCACACTGATACCATCAAGGCACCTCTGTAAAGTGTGGTCCTAACCCCTTCAATCACATTCCACAAAGTAAAGCATGTGCTTCAGCCACCTGGGAATAGGGGTCTTTGCACTATGCCAGGACTCTCAGATTGGGCTTCAAAGTGGTATTTACATACAACTTGCAAAAATTAAATGGCAAGACATTCATTGATAGTTTGTGTTTCCAATCCCTTCCACAAGGTTAGATTGAATGATTCACCCTCTTGTTCTATTTGCTTATTCTGCATTGTGCAAAGTATGACAGTGCCGTTTACAATGGCTTTATAATCACCATATTAAAAAGGAGTTAATATATACACACATAGCATAAAGGAGAGACTAGTAGGTGTTCCAATCCGCGCAATTTGAGTTTATCTTAAAACTACATTCCAGTTTGATATGCGGAACAATAAAATTTAGCAGGACAGCCTGTCCTTGTTACTTCATCCTGGTATCTTCTGTTCCTGGCAGTCCTGCTGATGGCAGTGCCACATGAGAGCTTTTTTTCACTAGTGCTTTTATATCTATCAAGCAATTGATTTGTTTTCTCAGACCGTGTTGCCGTTGCCATTTTAGTGATTTTTTTAAATCGAAAATATAGAATATTATTCTTAGCGACCATCTGAAAGTGCTTTTCCAATGAGTTTCAGTTTGTAGTTTGTCTTCCTCTTTTTAAATACAAATGAACCTACCTAGCTAGCCTGATGTTGGCAGGAGGTAATCTAGCAGGAAGTGTAATTGTGAGTAGGAGTGGAACCATGTGTTTGGGTAAAGCTACAGACAATGAAGAGTGAGCAGCCATGCTTGTGCTCCCTTCCCAAGTGAGAACTCCATCTTCATCATTGCAGATACATGCAATAAGCATCAAAAACTGATTTAAAGGAGAACTATGAGGTGAGTGCTTTTCACTCACCTCATAGTTCTAGCCGACCTGTGACAATGAGACTGTCACAGGTCAGTTCAGTAGATCGGGAGGTGAGCGAACACATACCGGCGTTCGCTCACCTCTCGATCCTGTCACAGCTCTCCATCGTGACAGGAGAGGGGCTGGATTCCCCCCTCCCCGCTCCGATCCTCCAGCGCTGACCGGCGGAACGCACGGGGAGGGGGCAGGTACAGCTGGCTCTGCCTCTAGATCGGCAGAGCCAGTTGTCACTCACGCAGCTGGGCGGATCTAGACATAATTGTCGGGATCCGCTTCCGCTGCGGTGTCTCAGTAATGAAAATAATATTATACAAAATCAATATACAGCAGTACCTCGGTTTGCGAACAGGAAATTTGGCTAAATTGTGCTTTCGTTCACGAACTCCGCATCGGGTGATGAACACAACCGCAGCCATCTTCCCTGCTCTGACACGTGGTCGTGGCTTCCGCTGGTCGGGATCGTGGTCTGATTACAGTTTGATTCGGTTCGCAACCAGAATCGTGGAATGAACTAAGTTTGTGAATCGAGGTGCCACTGTACATTCACTTTAAGACACTAAAATTAGGAGACTTACATCTGCCGTGTACCGCATTTCCCCGAAAATAAGACACTGTTTTATATTTTTTTTGCCTCAAAAAAACACACTAGGTCCTATTTTCGGGGTAGGTCTTATTTTTTTTTAATGTACAACAATCCACACTTATTCATGTAGAAATGTCTACATGTATTCATGTACAAAAATATGGTGATCAGGGCAATCAGGGGTGACGTACCTTTCCAAGAGCAATTTGCAAACCAATCGTTGGCCAGAATGAGCGAAGCGCGATTTCACTATCGATTCCTCACAGGTAGAGCGCATTTGATATCACTCCGCCTGTGACAGGAGCCGGCGCTATAGAGGAGGCATCAGCTTATGCGGCTCTGCTCCTTCCGCTGCCGCCTTGCTCCCTCTAACGCTGGCTTTGTTGGGACCGCTGATTCTCTCTTGCGGCTCTTCAAGTTCTCCCTTATGCCACCACCGGCCCTGGGTATGGTCACAACTAGGTCTTATTTTCGGGGTAGGTCTCATCTTTTAGCAATTCCCAAAAATAGTACTAGGTCTTATTTTCAGGCTGGGTCTTATTTGCGGGGAAACAGGGTAGTTACTATTGTTATTTTAAAAGTGTAGCTACAGTTAATCACATTTATTCCATCTCCTAAATCTTCCTCCCCCCAACCCCATCTGAGATGACTGGAGACAGAGTACACTACACCTGTGTAGGGACTTGCGAGAAGGACAGCGCTCATCCCCCTCCCACTAGGAGGGCGCTCTTCCTAACGGCTGATTTGTCCTAGAAAGATGACAGGATGGAGCTGTGAAAAGTGGCAGCATTTTTTGGACAGGCTTCACTCCTGTTGCAAATGACCTACAGTAATGGAAACAGCATAAATGTATATTTGTAAAATCTGATTAGTTTAGGGTTATGGAATGCTGTTTAGGGGCTGCACAGGGTATTTTTCTATAAACGTAAACTAACCCTTTAAATAGAGAATACAATTGATTTTAAAGAGGTGAGAGCCCTGCAGTCCCATGGAAGAAGATGAGTCACCGGCATACCAGAAACTAGTATGTCTTCAGTGATGCATATGTCATGTCATGATATCACATACGCGTGACGTTTCTGGACGGCATAGGGTCCCTTCATCAGGCAAAGCATTGTGACTGTTTTTCCTGAAAAAGGGACCCTATGCGGCCCTGAAACGGCACATTTATGTGATAGCATGACTATGCATTAATAAAGACGTATTGGTTAAGGGTTCTGGAGTGCTGGTGACTCATCTTCTTCTGGATTTGTATGCCGCCATCCATTTGTCACTGTAGCATCCACTGTAACTCTGCAAGGACTTATCAGTCAGGTGTGCAACAGGTTATAGACAATTATCTCTAGTCCCATGGGACTACAGCTTATTCCACACATCACTCCCTTTCCTCATCTTGTTTCCTTACCTGTATGGCGGGGACGGGGGGGTGGGGGGGGGTTAAGTCCTTTACTCCAGTAAAATGTACTGGTGCCGGTGATGGCGATTGGACTACTGTCATACACCAGGAACTACCACCATACAAAGTAGAACAGTAGACTTTAAGTGCCAAGTGCCAAGGCAGACCTTCAGCTGTGACATAGTTCAGCACTGCTTGTGCTGGCCATGTCCCTAAAATAAGGACATCACCTCGTGGTAGGTAGGTGCCCTTGATCATCAGCTTACCTCTTTAACAGTGAATGAAATGCTGCCATACCTTGGGATATCTCACATAATCCCTGTGGTTGCCAGTGAATGGAACTGAGAATAAAAAAAGTATTCACTGATTCCAAGAACCCTGTGACGATTCAGAGAAAGAGATTGCACAGCACAGAACTATTTGCCAAGTGACTAAAGGTCAACACAAAAGTTTTGGAAAAAGCTTGCTGAATCTGACTATGACGGATTACATGAAAAACAGATGAAAGGTAATTGGGTTCATTCAATGACTTAAAAGTCTATAGGGACTGACTGGGCAGGCGCAGACATCTCTAGAGGTCAAGGTTTGATTAGAGGACCAGGGAGGGTGGGCAAGATTTTTTAAAATAAAATGAACTAGAACTCCACAGCAACTCGCATTTAAAAAATGTTTCTTCCTAAAGTCCTGCAGTTACTGCAAGACACCTGCTGTTACTTGTATTAAACAGAAATCTATCTACTGTGATCCTCTCTGAATTAGTTTCACTTGCTGAGGTTTGACCTTTCTATGCTCTGGGCTAAGCCCCACCAGCTGCCGGAATCTTATCCAACAAAAGATGAATAGCCCTCTAGTGTTCTTGTGTTCTTGACCCTGTCACCAGGCTAAAAGTCCCATCCAAAGCTGTTCTTGTAAGGCCATTGGTATACACTTGCCTCTCATGCTGCCAAACGCCAATCCATTAAAGGGGAATCACCAGGTGAAGTTTCCTCTGTAAACTGGCATTTCCAGGAGTATCCATCCCCTGTGTCCCCCAGAGAACTTTCTGGTTTCTTCCGCTGACCCAGACACCACTACAGCATACAGATTCCGATTCAATGAGAGCGGTGTATGGCAGTGCAGGGGGATTGGAGAGGTAAACATAGGGTTGCCACCTTTTCTTTCAGCGAAACCCGAACACTCAAGCGACGCATAGAGATTTTTGGGGGGAGAATGATTTTCAGCTTATTCATATGTAAATAGCGCCACCCATTCATATGTAAACATCACAGTCAAGACTATTTTCAGTGGGGGGCCAGTAGCCCCTATATTAATTTTGGTTGCCCCTATCTGCCTGACATCATGTGTCCGGGTCTCAGCTGCCATGAAACCCGGACACAGCATTCAAAACCCAGACTGTCCGGGTGAATCCCGTACAGGTGGCAACGCTAGGTAAACATATATTTTCTGAATTTCAACAACGTAATCTGCTGCTGATGGGGGACTCAACTCATCTACACTGCAGCTCATTTCCAGGACACATTGTTGCCCAACTGAAGCATATTAAGAAATACATAACTGGTATATACTTTCTGCTTCACAGGTACAGCTTTTGATGGGACTTTTCATGTAAAGACAGCGTCGCTTTCGGGAAAAAGGTGAAATCTAATCAAAGAAAGGCATGCAGCAGGGTTTTTCCTGGCCTTTAAAGCTGAACTCCAGAAAATAAACGTCTAAACACAAGTGTATTCTTACTTGAATTTTGATGTTCTTGGTCTTGCGTCCGCCCCCTCCTATAGTTTGCTCTAGGCAGCCTGTAGTGGGTGGGGTCTGCTGGGCCCATCCCACAGCTCTGCTCTCTGCACAGGGTATGTACAGCACAGTGATAGTATCACTGCTACTTTTACAAGGTATATCTTGGTTTGTAAGGGCATTTGGTGCACACAAAGTGGATCTAAATCTTTTGTGGCTATTGAGCAATATATGTAAATGAACGTTTTTGTGCTCAGAGTTAAGCTTTAAAGGCAATATCAGACACCTTGTGGGCACCTTCTGTCAGGTGGGACCTTTAGCTTTAAATATTAGCAGTCCGTTTCTGCCTGGATCTGATATTTTAATTTTGCAGAAAATATATTTTTATGCTTAAACATAAAATTCCTCCCTCCGTACACATAAAAATGTAATTTCCTCTCATTTAAATAAAAAGCTAGCCGAGAGCATACGTACTGTGCGTTGAAAAGCCGCCCTTTCTAAAGAAACAGCCCCATCTTTGTGTTCCATGCCGCGTTAAAGAGAATTTGTGCCGTCTTCGTCCAAGAAATCATCACACCAATCCTCCTTTCCCGGAATGCAGGAAACAAGAACCTGGTTGAATCTTCTTATGGAATTAAACAGCTATAAAAAATCTGATGGAAAAAATCTGTGCAACACCTACAGTAACAAGGGATGCAAATTTAAAGAGGCACTATATTCCAAAGTGAGTAAAATCTATAAAATGTTACATTTGCATTGTTCTCTTCCCAATAGCTACACAAAGGTTTGAAATAGTTGTCACCGGATACAATAGATAGATTTATACTGTACATTATGTAAATTCCAATTAAAGATCCAACTTTTCTGTGTAAGTCTCAAAACTGGGTGGACAGAAATACAAATATTTTGGCAGGTAAAACATATTCCCCTATATTACAATTACAGTTATTTATTTATGTAGCGCTAACATATTCCCCGGCGCTGTACAATCGTTTAGACAAGTAAGAAACACTGACAAGTATCAATGACATACAGAAACAGTAGGTGAGGAGGACCCTGCCCAAACGAGCTAACAGTCTAAGAGGAAGGGGATCAAAGACACAGGTGAAGAAGGGGTGACTAAAGATGTATACCAAATAAAAGAGGAGGGGATTTAGGAGTACTGTGAAATGGGAGCAGAAGGGAAGGTTGTATAGGGTGAGAAATCAAGGGGAGAGCTGATACGCTTCTCTAAAGAATTGCGTTTCGAGGGATTTTTTAAAGCCCTGTAAGGATTGGAGAGAGCCTGATGTGTCGTGGGAGAGAATTCCCTACGGTGGGGGCAGCCCTGCTGAGGTCCTGTAGACGAGAGTTGGGTGTGCGGGTGAGTGAGCAGGAAAGTCTCAGGTCATTAGTGGAACAAAGGGGCTGATTTGGAGTATATCTTCTAAGTAAGGATGAAATATAAGCTGGTGCGTGGGTATGCAGAGCTTTGTAGGTAAGGCTGAGAAGTTTAAAGTGTTTCCTTAAGGAAATAGGAAGCCAGTCTAGAGATTGACAAAGGGTTGATGGGTGAGAGTAGTGAGAGGTAAGGTAGATGAGTCTGGCTAAAGCATTCAGGAGATTGAAGGGGGGGGGGGCAATCTGGGCATGTTTCAGGCCGATGTGAAGAAGGTTGCAGCAATCAAGTCGGGAAATGATTAGCGCGTGGACAAGTGTGTTTTGGTGGTTTCCTCAGTTAGAAAAGGTCCAATTCGAGAGATGTTTTTCAGATGAAAACAGTCAGAGTCAAAAAGCACACCAAGGCAGAGAAAATGGTAACTCCATCAACCTGAAGAGAGATGGACATGGGGGTAACCGTAGAGAGAGGAAACACGAGTTCGGTCTTCGAGAGGTTCAGTTTGAGGAAGCGGGTAGTCATCCATTTTGAAACAGTGGATAGGCAATCAGTTACATGAGCCAACAGATTGGGGGAAAGATCCGGTGAGGAGAGGTAGATCTGAGTATCATCAGCATAGAGGTGGTAATGAAAGCCGTATGATGAGATAAGGTTACCCAGAGAGACAGTGTAGATTGAGAAAAGAAGAGGACCCAGTACAGAACCTTGTGGGACTCCAACAGAGAGAGGTACAGAGAGGGAGATGGAGGCAGAGAGGAAACGCTGAATTAGATAGATAGAAAGACAACCAGGTGAGAGCAGTGTCATTGATGCCAAGGTTGTGGAGGGTGACTAGGAGCAGCGGGTGGTCAACAGTGTCAAAAGCAGCATAAAGGTCAAGAAGAATACGAAGTGAATAATGTAATTTAGATATGGTTGTCACTAGGTCGTTAGTCATTTTGGTCAAAGGAGTCTCTGTGGAGTGTTGGGGGCGAACACCAGATTGTAGAGGGTCAAGTAGAGAGTCAGAGTTCAGGTAGTCTGTGAGTCAGTTATACAGGTAAAGGGAATAAGAGAGATGGGGCGGTAGTTAGAAAAAGCTTTAGGGTCAAGAGACTGTTATTTTAGTATTGGTGTGATGAGGGCGTATTTGAAGGAAGAGGGAAATATGCCAGAGGTAAGAGAAAGATTGAAGATTTTGGTGAAAGAAGGGACAATCACAGAGGAGGGAGGATGGATAATGTGTGATGTGTATTCAGCATCTGCCGGTTCAGCGTTAGGTATTGTTAATGTTCTATAGACTATATTTCCATGTATTGTTTTAATTGATACATGTGCATACAGGAACAGTTGTGTGTTCGGTAGATGTGAAGGGTTTCCTGTATATTCCAGTACAGCGGTCATGGCTTAATACTCTTCTTCTGCCAGTGTATGGACAGAGATCATACCATTACACTTTTATAGAACACAATTCATTCTTGTTTAGATATGATCAGAATTATTCATGGTATTTGGAAGTAATCCCTTTTAAAGCCTGTGGTCAGGCTACAGACATTTCCATATTCTTAACAAGCAGTAAATGAACTTTTACACAAGTGCTTGCTGACTTCTGAAGCTGCAGGCACAGTGGAGCAATGTATCACCATCATTTACAGCTGAAGTTGTTCAAGTCGTTCTGTCCAAGTGGGTGAGCTGAGCTGCTAAGGGGGAAAAGCAGAGCTGCTGAGTCACTGCAAGGAGGAAGAGCAGGTTCAGTTGAACTGCTAAAAGTGTTCAGCTGTGAATTTGAAGATGACTTTATCCACAGTGTCAGCAGATACAGAGGTCGGTGGGGGCTGGTTTTAAAGCATATTTACTGCTTAGGAATTTTTTTAATATTTGAATGGCTAAAGTTGCTACACAACATATAACCTGTTTAGGAGGGACAGAGGGGGGAGAAGGGGGGGGGCGTTTGCATTTACGTAAAAAATACTCTAAATGATAACTATGTAACATAAAGTAAAAAAAAACATTAAAAAAAAGATTGAATGAGCTTGAAGAAATATCCACAAGGTTTGATTTATTTTCTTGATATAATATAAATGTAATATATTCTGCAACAGCCAGTGCTTTATGTATTTGCACATAATTTCCTGAGACTTATCTGTACGGATAGTATGACAACCTACTGACTTGGTGATAATTCACAGATAGTGTCCAACTCGATAAGAAGACTCGAAGTAGAATCCAATGTAGTTTATTTAGCCTTCACAATACAATGGATTTGATTCTTGTCATTCTAAGAGGTGAAAGGACATTCTTATCTTTGCCATTAACAGGTTAGACAGAGACCCTCCTACCTCAGTGAGGGGTGAAGCAGAAAGGAAGTGAGGCTGGGAAGATCTAGCAGAAGGCTGTAGCAATGTACAGAAAACAGCATGGCTGAATGGAAGATACCAAAGAATGTACAGATTAAGCGGTAACTGTGCTAATCTGTAAAACAGCAAAAAGTTTTCCTGGCACACTCACAAGCTGGCATGTAAAAAAAACTTGTCTCACACTAAGGTTAGAAACAGAGGTTTGGATACACGTCTTCTGCAGAAAATGTGACAGTCGCACCAAGGCACCTCTTATAGTGCGGTCCTAACTCTAAACTATCAGAGTCTCCATCTTGGAGCACATGTAAAGCTGGTGACGAATTGATGAGTGCGTTTGTCATCTGTTTTGCTTAACCATGCTAATCTGCCACTAGTAGCTAGAAATACAGCATAACACAATGAAATGCAATCTAATGTATATATGCAGTGTAAATGAAACAGCAGAAATAATAAAAAATGACATTGGCTGTGGCAGCACATATTGAATTGGGCACTGTAACTGTAAGGGCAGGTGCTCACCTAGGTGTTTGCAGTTACTCCCAGCATAGAGATATCTATGGGACCATAACCGTGCAACATCCACCTGAAAAAAGCTCCTGCTTCTTTTTGCGCAGCTTTTCTTATGTGGGACGCAACACTAAGATGTAAACAGTTGCCATTGATTTGCATGTAAATGTGTTTTATCGCGTTTTTTGCACAACCAGATCCACGCGTAAAAAGACTCAGGTGTGAACCAGGCCTCAAGTCCACTCAAGTTGCCCTCAAGAGGAACTGAAATCAAGTGATTTGCTTTTATAGGGAAAATCTGGAAATGTTAATTGTGCCAAAGCAAAACCCTGAAAAATGTACCCTTTGTCTTGAATTTCTCCTGGAAATCAGTAGTGCACTTCCTGGAATTCATGTTCATTTTATTTCGTTCTGAAGGGAAATCCCTACAAATTTCGCAAAATTTGGATAGAATTTAAAGAATCTGAAATGTTCAGTTAAAGAAAATTCGGATCCATCCGAATTTTGTTAAAAAGAAAACTAAATCAGACATGTGACTGACTCTGGCCAATAAGATTTTTTTGGGGGGTTGCATTACAGGCAGTTTCATGTGACTTCGCTCCAAAATGAAAATTCGGACAGATCTGAAATCCGTTACATTTCAGAACATAAGCCCGACAAAACGAAAGTAATAAAAAGCAGATTGATCCTATACAAAACTAATTTTTTGCAGAGTTACATGTCTACTTCTTGGTATGTGAGGGTACCCACATGTCTACAACCGCCTAGCTGTATATGTGCAGTGTGAGATCTAAGGCACTGCTGCTAGTCTCAGGAGATTTGCGATGAGCTTCTGTGATGTCACTACTATGCTGCTCATTGTTCTCCATGCTGGTGGCTTTGATCTGAAGAAGCAAAGCCCTGCCTCTATTAAGATTGCTGCCTTCACACAGAGACACAGTGCAGAACAAGGCACGGTAAGTCAATGATGGTGAAAGATTAGCTGCAGAGGGACCACTGGCAATACTGGTGATTAGTTGTTTGGCCTTTGCCCGCATTTTTTGGGGCAAAGCTTACAAGGTTCAGTTTGAAAAGGGGGGTATGGTTTTGACATGCTGCAAAATCCCCATAAAGTTTAACCTGCCCCCTGTATTATAAGTTACCTCTCACATGTGCCTTTGCCCCCATCACATTCCTCATCTCTTAAAGTAGCCCCAGAATGTAGCAGTCACCAGAATTACCCCCTCTAGTACAGCTGCAGCCACGGGAAGTACTCGGCTGCTGCCATTTAGTATCAGCCAGTGAGAATGCTCTGAGCGTCCTGAAAACCAGAAGGAACAAGTGCAGCTGGTTTCACTCTGGTTATCTGGGTGCTTGTCATTGACCTGCTCCACACACCAAATTACCAGCCCATATTTTTATTTTACCCACCTCAGGGTGAAGAGCATTTTAGTAGACACTACGGTAGTAAGCTGCCACTGATGCTTGCTGATAAAGTCAGCAAGGGATATACGCACTTCATTATAAATCGGCCCCTAAATGTACACTGCATTTGCCCAAAGGAGAAACGATGGCAACAGATCAAACAGTGATTTCATAGGGTAGGTCTGTTGTCACTGCACCTTTCTTTCTATCTTACAGTCTGCTGCACATTCTATCATGCTGTGAAATGCTAGCTACAAAAGTGCTCTGCATATCCTTTATCTTGATAGCTACGGGACTTGAGATTAGCGCACAAGGCACTTGTTACCTAATCCCCCTCAGATGATAGTACATCTCATGTAGAAAACACAAACGTTTATTTTGCAGATTACCAAGCAAATTGTTATGTTTTAGGTCTGTAAAAAGCTTGTATCAAAATGTGGCAGTCAAAGATTGGTTGATGTTGCTTACAGAGTGTCAGGGTTTCTTACAGTTCCTCCTCCAGTTGGCTGCAGTATGTCCGACACCGTTTATTCCTTTTTGCTGCCTTCTTATGACCAAACCAGTAAACATCATCATTCTGCAACTACTTACAAACTCCAGACAAATTCCAGTCTCAGAGTTCACTATTTAACCATTAGCTGGTCCATTTAGTCTGCGCCTTTACATGTGTTCAGATCTACCAAGCGCTCTTCTGTTGTTCCTTTTCTCCATGTATGACATCTATACAGCACACACCTCCACTACACTACAGCAATAGATTTACAATTCTCCCCTGCTAACATGAATAGGTTAAATTATGATCCATAGTACATATGTACATATGTACATAACATGTAGTCGTACTACGGATCATTTAAACCTATTCATGTTAGCAAGACAGAATTGTAACTATATTACTGCAGTGTACCAGGTTAAATGATCCATAGTACACACTTTCAGTACACTGTAGTAATAGTTACAATTCTTCCCTGCTAACTTGAATAGGTAAAATGATCCCAGAGGCAGATGCATGATCAGATTTGTAGTTCCACGACAGCAGTGTGAAAGCAAATAAATATGTTTTATTGTTCTGTTGTTCTGTCTATTGTTTTAAAGCTCTGCATAATCATAAAGAAATTGGCCTAAAATCATTAGTATAGTATAATTTTTTTTTTATATGTCACCTGTCCCTTTAAGAAAAAGTATCGGTAATTGGTATCGGCAAGTACATGAGGGGAAGTACTTGGTCCTGAAAAAGTGGTATCAGGACATCCCTAGATTGTCATGAGCAACAGTAGAATGGGTCCTTTAAATTTCCACACCCCTGGTACTGAGATGCAGAAGGGTTCCATCACCTGATGCCTTGAAAGGAAAATGAAAATATCTTCTTGTGTTATACGGTACGTGCATGGAAAGTGTAAAACATGTGTGCATGTAAGCAGGCTAAGGAAGAGGAAGCAGCAGTCTCTCTGTAGAGGTCTGACAAGCCACCTGCTGAGTTAAAGCCAGAGCTCCCCAATCGGCATGGAGCATGAGCTTTGCTGAATGCAGAGTTATTCTGCTGATCCAGTGGGGGGCATGTCAGAACTCTGAAGAGACAATAATGAAAGACTACCTAATAGTCACATATATTGTGGCTGCATGGAATATGGCAGCACTGATACTTCAGTACTAATCAAATGATTTGGCACAATAACCGTGATTTACTGCATCCCTCTCTCAATGTAAATCTCAGGTCTAAAAACTGGAAGGCAAATAGAGCTTATCTTAACTGCTAAATGCTGGGCACATTCTGCCGATATAAACATACCAGGGAGAGCATTAAAAAATCTGCATATGAAGTACAAGGATAACAATGGGTAACAGCACACCTAGTAAAAATGGAAACAAGGTTTAGAAAAATGTCTTGGGTAAATGTTGCAACAAAACTAAAAGATGGGCGTACTGCAATCATACTCTACGTACTCTGCTAAATGTTGTTAGACTTCATTGGCAAGATTGGTCACATGCTCCCGGTTTAAAAAAAAAGTGCAAGATTTATCCAGCCAACATGCAGCATAATTGAAGCATCAGTTTTGGGTGAACTTAATGCGTGTGTTGTAAAGCAGTCACCTCTCCAAGCTCACTCCCATGATGGACGACAATCTCACGTTTAAAGGATAACTATGAGGGGAGTGCTTTTCACTCACCTCATAGTTCTAGCCGACCTGTGACAATGAAACTGTCACATGTCGGCTCAGTTGGCTCACTTCCCGATACTGTCACAGCTCTCTGCCGTGACAGGGGAGGGGCTGGATTCCCCCCTCCGATCCGCCAGCACTGACTGGCGGATCAGACAGGGGAGGGGGCGGGTATAGCTGGCTCTGCCTCTAGATAGGCAGAGCCAGCTGTCAGTCACGCAGCTGGGCGGATACAGACATAATTGTCGGGATCCGCTTCAGCTGCGGCGTCTCAGTATACCGTAAGCTGTTGCTCGCGGTATACTGAGCTTAGGGTGACGGGAGGACGCTAGTTTGTGTCCTCCCGTTACCCTGAGAACTATGGGAAAAAGCCTTAACCCCATAATTCTCCTTTAACTTAATCATATGCATTGAGATTGTAGTCCATCCCAGGAGTGAGCTTGGAGCGGTGACTACTTTACAACACACACAGGGAGCATGTGAAACAAAGAGTAGCCCCCCTCCAGAAGGAAGGATGGTGTCAGCACCAATTCAGAGATGATTTGAGGATCTACAGCCGAGTGATACACAAATACATTTTTGTTAAAATACTTGAATGCATTTTTAAGATTCAGCTCCTGAGTTTAGGGTCACTTTAATGTGCAAGCCTAGCCAAAATGTGAAGAGTAGGGATAGGTTAGAACCCCTCTTGGGCTTATACTGCAGTCACAGATCTCCGCTACAGGAGGTTTCCCATCACTTCCTCTTCTGGTGACAATAATTTCATTAGACAAAAGTGAGGGAACATTTCCACAGGCAAAACAGAAATAAAAACAAATGCTTAGTAGAGTGGGGGTAATAGGCTAGAACTGCTGTCAGCATTTGTAGTGCTCTAAAAATGTGTGGGTAGGGGGAGCCGGATCTAAAGTTAGTTTTGTTTCTCAGGGTGAAGATAAATCCATATTGCAGAGACCGATCATGGTTATTCTGACAAATAACCTCAGGCCTCAGATAACTACAGGGAGGTACCTCTGTACTTCTATAATTGGACTCCTAAACCTTTGGTGTGGTGCTCCTGTGTCTTGGTTTGACCACCAGATGGGGCCACCCCCTTGGGGTTTTCTACTCTCACTGAGGAAGGTGCAGGTGGCAATGTATACCTAGAGGTTCCATGGATTATTGCTGTGTCTTCAATGAAAAAAAACATTTGGGCTCAACAAACACTTTGAGCTAGAATAACACCAGACCATCATGTAAAAGCTACTGTGCGCCGGCAACAGCACTAACAGGGCTTCTAGGATGCCTCGGATAAATACAGGAAGGTAAATTTGGACTATAACTGGACTCCTAAACCTTTGGCCCTCATTCACACTGTAATCGGCCGGCACGTACAGCTCCGTGCTGCGTGCACGGCCGTATTGAGCAGCTCCCTGGAAGGACAGGTGCTGCGTGTGATTAGTACGCAGCACGTCCTTCTCCATGGGATTGCGCAGCCGTGCGCCTCCCTACGTTCACCCGCCCTGCATGTCTGTGCGGGTGAGCATACTCGTACGCTGACAGAATGGATCCGGTCTGCGTCAGTGCGAGCGAGGAAACACACACCCCTATGGACCTGCACTTCAGGTGAGCGTTGAGGGTGTGTACGGTCGCCTAGTCCCATAGAGAAGGACGGGGGCTGCGTACTAATCACACGCAGCACCTGTCCTTCCCGGGAGCTGCTCGATACGGCCGTGCACGCAGCAAGGAGCTGTATGTGCGGGCTGATTACAGTGTGACTGAGGCCTTGGTGTGGTGTTCCGGTGTCTTGGTTTGACAACCGAATGTGGCCACCCCCATTGGTTGTTTTTACTCTCACCGAGCAAGGTGCAGGTGGCACTGTACACCTACAGGCTCCATGGATTATTGCTGTGTCCTTCAATTAACAACTTAGCTTGGCTGGACAAACACTTTAAACTTTTAAGAACACCAGAAAATCATATAGTAAAAACTACTGCGCATCGGCCACAGCACTAACATTGAGTTTAGTCCTGAAACCTTTCTTTTGTAAAAAGAGCAAATTTATTTGAGAAATAATGTACTATTATTTCTAAAGTAAAAAAAAAAAAATAATAATACATGTTAACTGCTTCGTAATCCAAACATTACTCCTTCTGCATAATTTGCGTTAAGAAGTTAAACCTACAAACCTGTCCTTTTAATTTCTGTTCGTGTCATCAAAAATATTCATCTATTCATACATACACAAATGTACAATTGTTTTTCTTTTTTTTTTGCAAACAGGAAGTAGCCATAAATAAAACTTTATTCTTCAATTTCATTTACAAGCTACCAGGAGCCACGTTGTCAAACATGGCACCAGATAATTAAAATGGATGCTGTCACAAACTCAGAGGCTAAGGGGAGAGGAAAAAAAAAAAAAGCTGTTGATAAAATGAGGTTTTTTTTTGTAGGTAAAAGCTATGTAATACTGTCACAGAAAAGTGGCAAAGCAGTCTCGCCATCGATATTTTGGTTGCATTGTTTCTTTTTTTAAAATGGAAGCCGAGGGCCATGCGTTTCTCAGCTGGGTTTGCAGTCTGGCTAAAAGTCTGTACAGTCATTTTTTCTTTAGCAGTTTGTCACATAAAAAAAAGGTTAAAAACTATAGCAGCAACAAAGCAAACCTTGTCACGGGAAGGCATGAGTTAAAAAAAAACTAAAAGAAAAAAAACAGTCTATACAATGTGCTTGAAAAAGGTGCATAATTTATCTCCCGTCAGCTGGAGTTCGGCTAAGTGACAACATAATTCGGGAAAACCGCTCGCACAGCTCGTGCGTGGAAAAGTTGGGTAACTTTGGCGGGTCATTGAAGCCTTTAATTTCCGTTGAACAATCCAGCAGTTTTGGCAGGAAGTCGGTAAGCTTTTCTTGCAAAGAGGCTGGAAATAGATGAAAATATGTTGTCAGTTTAAATTTAAAAGACCTTTCTAGGAAAAATAATGAACAGTACGGTTTTGATGATTTAAAGGGCAACACCACACACAACAACTGGGTGGACTGCAGATCCACAGCCAAGGCCTGTGGCATTGACCTGCTTTCCTCAATTGTGACATGTCACAGCATCATTACCAACAAGAGGTAATGTACAGTCTTTTCAACTCTTAGATATTAGAATTATTATCGAGATAAAAATTAGATATACACTTAATCAACTTGATATAAAGAATATCAACAATTCCCATTAATGTTTTAGGACCCTCATTTCTATTTTCATTTCCCTTATTTCATTAAAATATTTCTAAACTCAAGAATAATCATTTATTATATTGCAGTTAATAAGCCCTTATATGTGGTGGCTTCATTAGTTTCCTTTTTTCAGGCTAAGAACATTTTTACAAGTACAGAAATAGATCCTGACTAGGGATGCACCCATATATATCGGCCGCCGAGACATATGCGCCGAAAATTGCACTTTTGGCTAAATGCCGAAAGTGCCATTTTCCTGCCGGTACATCGGTGCATCCCTGTTTTCTTTCTCTGTGTCCCAGTGGGGAGGAGAGAAAGTGTGACAGCCGGCCAAGCGCTCTGAGCGGCCAATGTCTCCTCCCACACCGCTCAGCCTCCTGTCACAGATCAGAGGAGAGCGGTGTTTGGGCGGAGACAGCCAGTGCTGTCACAGGAGGCTGAGCTCTCCTCCCTGCACCGAGCAGCCTCCTGTGACAGCTGTCAGGATGGAGAGCGGGTACAGTCAGTGATCAGTGATCGCTGAGTGTTTGTAGATAATTGAGGACATGGTATGGTTACTATATCGCCAATTATGAATGAATGGAAGTGATCTACATCACCTCCTGTTCATTCATGCTTGTGGATATAGTAAATACACTCTGTCCTCATGTTATGAATGAACAGGAACACTCAGTATAGAGGATTCCTGTTCATTGATAACAGTGGATACAGAAAAAGAGATTGAGGACTCTGTGTTCTCAATCTCTTTTTCTATTTCATAAAGGAAATAGCAGTAGTCTGTTTAGACCCCTAATATTTCCCCGAAGCCCCTAAAAGTAAAGTAAAAAATATTTAATAAAAAATGAATAAATTAAAATATTAAAAAATGAAAGTTTATAAAAAATAAAATATATTTTTAAAAATTGAAAACATTTAAATAAAAAAACATTTTCAGTTTTGGCCTGACAATTTTTTTTATTTCGGTTTTGAAATTTCCATTTCGGTGCACCTCTAATCCTGACAGAAATACAGTGTCCAAGTAAACTGCTATACACTGGTCTAAAATATCAAACCATGTTATCAGCTTTCCAAGCTACCCTTGTGAATTACAGGAGACCTTCCCCTATGCAATGGAGATGAGGGTCACTCAGATAGGAAGTTTGTTATTGGGCAGGATCATCAGGTAAAAAAACAAAAAATCTTGAAAAAAAAAAAAAAAAACGAAACGCAGCCACTAACATCTAAAAGCTGGTAAGCTGTTCTGCACTCACTGCTAAATGTGCTTTAACAGTGATTAAATATATAGTTAGGGAATACCACATTCGCTCATTACTTATGCAGGCTCTGCTTCCCGCTTTGCAAAATTACACAATGGTTGTGCTTTACTGCTCCTACTCACAGCGCAAGCCAAGGTCTGCTGATACTTTGAAAACAATGCACTCCCTTTGTGGCTCATTATCTTAACATTTGTTAAGTAGTTATGAAGAGTCATTGGAGAAGATAATCTTCTCTGCCTCTAGCTGCTGATCTGTCCATTGCTGCATTTAAAATAAAATAAATAAGCAAATGCAAAGATATTTACATAAACATTATTTTAGAATAAATGCTACGAAAATAATGAAAAATCTTTTTATTCAGTATGCACTGTCTAGGCTATCAGTCATTTGAAGACTTAAAGTGAACCTTTGGCTAGGCAATGGAAACTCAAGTATCTCCAAATTCTTAACAAGAAATCAGTCAGCTTTAGCACATAACTTTCACTAACCTCTGTAGCTGCAGGCATTGGGGGGCAATTCAACCTCAAATTTTGCAGCAGAAGTCTTTCCAAGCCACTTTCTCAGCTCCCTCCTACCAGCAATGATTTAGCAGTTTCTATTCATCTTACTTATAATGTGAACATAGGACAAGAGCTCGGGGAGGGTAAACTGAGCTTCTGAGTCTTTGCTGGGAAGAGGGTGAGCTGAGCTGCAGAGAAATAGAATTGAGCGACTCAAAAAAAAAAAAAACTCCTACTAATACTTAGCTCTCTAGAGCGGCAGGAGAACCCTCTGCCTGCCATTCAAGAGCTGTGGTCTCCAGCAGAACCTTCACGTGCGTCACCTCCAGGTATTTCATATATAGTATCCATGTCCCTGCTGCTTGCAGGGGTTCCACCTGCCTGTTTCTACATCAATAAAATATACAGTAGGGATGAAGGGCGGTGGCTGGAGGGGGGGCTAACCAGTGTGCATGGTGGGGCATCTGTCACAGGTGTTGTGGATGTGAGAAGGGGCTGTGGAACTTGAAAAGAGCAGAATGAGGGGACTCTGCCCACAAGTCTTCTCCTGCAGGTTGCTTTTATTTAGGATTATTTTTCTCACTTTAAAGAATAGGACTTAGATTTAGAACGAACCTCTCCATACTGAGATGTTGGGGGTCCCCAATGTGCTGGGGCAATCCATTTAAAGCTTATGTGACCTTACTCAGCTTAAGCTAATGTCATGCTCATTTAAAGCCTGAACCTTTAGTTTTGAATCAGCGAAATACATTCCAGGTGCATCAAAACAAAAGTAGTTCAATAAAATACAGATAGTTTTCTCTCTAAAGCAGCCACAGCCAGAGTAGAAAAGCCTGTCCCTGCCAGCAGTTGCACAGTGGGATCCTTGCTGTCTGCATGGTCTGACATACCCTAACTACTGAGTTAGCCCTGTTGCTCTGTAATAAGTAAACCTCATGCTCCCATCTGATTGGACAGCTCGTGCTCAGCAGGGTCTGACATTGAGAACTGGAGAGGGGAGGAAGTCAATAATGGCCCGACTTTGATGAATTAACTTATAGTGCCATGCTTGCCCAGGCTACTGGTTGATTCCATGGCATCAATCAGTAGCATGGACAAGCACGGTACTATAAGTTCATTCATCAAAGTCAGGCTGTTATTGACATCCTCCACCTCTCCAGTTCTCAATGTTTTCTCTGCCAGACCTCTACAGAGAGAGCATTGCTTCCCCACAGAGAGGCCCTTCTCAGCTGCATTCTGAGTGGAGGAAAGATTTTCCATTTAGGATGTGACTGATTTTTAAGGAAAACTACCTGTAAACTTTGCACACCTTTTGTTTTGCTGCATTTGGAATGTAATCAGCTAAATTTAAACTGAAAAGTTCAACTGGCTGTCACGTAAAAAAAAGATACACTAATAACCCTCTTTATATCATCAACCATTTGGTTTTAGGTACTTACGCTCCATTTCTTGTCCCAGGTATGAACACCAGCGATTCCTCATGTCTTCTACAGCAATAATGTCCTTTTCCTCCATGTCATCAACCAGTAGGATGGGCAAGCACGGTACTATAAGTTCATTCATCAGAGTCAGGCCGTTATTGACTTCCTCAACCTCTCCGGTCTCAAACATGGCTGCCGCTTTCTCATTTAATTTCTTCAAGACACAAAAGACAGTTGAAGTGTGAGTCCCGGTTTATGCTCTTTGTTGGACATCACAGTGATTACTCTATACCAGGGGTGCCCACAATTTTTTGTGTTAAGATCTACTTTTCAAATGAAGAGCTACATGAGATCTACCAACGAAAAAAAAAAAACCTCCCTTGCTCGCTCTCTCCTGACTGTCTCTCCTTGCTCATCCTCCTGGCTGTCATTCCTCGTTTTCTCTCCTGGCTGTCTCACTTCGCTCTCTTGGCGAAGTGTGCAACAATTCCGGAGGCTAGCATTATGTAGCTCCCCCATGTGTCTGGAAATAAAATGCAGCTAAGCACACTATTTGTATCATGCTAGCAGGTTTGCGCAGTGATTTTCTCCTCTCACTTCCAAGTTATGAATTAATGAGCTCTCTCATTTTTCTTGTTGGTACAGAAGAAACCATGAAAGACAACTCTAAGGGCCTTTTAAAAAAAAATTTCTATTAGGTACAACCATAACTAACGATCAGCCCATTGCTAATCCCTGATCCCTTAATCAGAGAAGTTGACTGAAAGAGCACAAGAACCTCCCAGTTCTTCTGATCCTTCGAAAATTTAAAGATCCCACAGCAATTCATCATTGTATGCAAACAAACTGTAGTACTAAGTGTATGGCCAGCTTCAAGCAGGCTTAAGTCTACCCAAAATAATAGTTACCCTCTACTCTCTGCTAAAGATTCCATCCTGTTCTGCTCACTAAAAGATTGCTGATTCCAAGTCTGTGCAGTGTCTGGGGTTTGTGTGAGGCTCAAAAAATGATTGGCTGCCTCGACCTGAGCAGCCAACCACTGCTTCTGCTTGCACATAAATCCTGCCTGCAGATACATCTTAGCTCCAGAAGCAGAGATCTACTGAAAATCAGAAGAGGATGGAAGCTCCTAGATGTCTTCATGGCTACTTTAGGTTATTTGATAATGGACAGACTGTAGCCAGTGTTAAGGTGCCCACACACCTTGCGATAATCGTACGATAATCGCGGGAAATCCCGCGATCGTACGATTATCGTAAGGTGTGTGGAAGCCGTGCGACCTCTACTACTGTAAGGTCGCACGACTTTTATCTTAGGAACATGTTCGAAAACCCGCCGAGCATCGTACGATGTTCGGCGGGTGTGTAGCATGTTCGTAAGATAAAAGCCCGACGAGTTGTTGTGCGCAACTGCAACTGCCCGTTCGACATTACGGTCATCGGAAGCCCGCCCCTCAGGGGGGCGCGGCTTGCGATCATCGCAAGTATGATCTGCCTGTCCAGGATAGGCAGATCGTACGTTTTTTAAAATTACCTTACAACCATCGCAAGACAAAAGTCTTGCGATGGTTGTAAGGTGTGTGCCCAGCATTAGTAAGGCTGGCCATTTACCCTGCAATCTGATTATACAATTGTTACACAACCTCCTTCAGGCAGGCCCTTGTGTTCCATAATTATCAGTAGATCTAAAGGAGATTAAACAGTCCATGTATGTTCAGCTTCACACTTTGGATCCGATATAAGACAGAGTGGGATAAAAGAGCTGGTCGTGGCTGGAAACTTTTATCCAGGTCCTAGTTTTCAGTTCGGTAAACCTGGTGCCACGTTCACAAAGCAAAATCAACGCTTAACATTTGTCCTAACTTACCAGGAGACACTCTCTACGATAATGTGATATGAGCTCCTCATCATGTCCTCTGTACATGCCTCTGGACAGCAGCTCTTTGTTGTACTGGTAGCCAAAGATAAGGTAAAGCAAAGCTTCAACATAGCTGAAACCAAGACAGACCGTTTTAAACCGGCTCGCAGAATGGCAATCAAAAAAGAAAATGCAAATCAAGGTAAACGTGTTTCAAATGACATAAACACTAAATTATAACAGATGAGAAAAAGATGCAGGTCTGGGGCGAACTGAAAAAGACTGGCAAAGAATGAATCGGGCAGGTATCCAGAGCAAATCCCAACGTACCCATTAGGAGATTTGCTTTGCCTTCCTCGGATTTAGAAATCCTGTGCCCGGAAACACATCTGCCACATTCTGTATAGTTTTCCAATACATTTACCACCAATCTCACTGTGCACATCATATATATCACAGCTGGGACTTCAGTGTACACAAATGCTGGGTAGCAGGTAAACAAGGGATTGAAGAACCATGGTTGATGGTTTGTATTGCAGGTAAACAAGGGATTGAAGAACCATGGTTGATGGTTTGTATGGGTTATAATATTGAATGTTTAAAGGGAAAAGCAAACAAAAAGTAAATGGTAACCTAAAGCTAGAGCAGGAAGTAGGTGACAAGTGCTGCTATCTGTATGTACAGTGTTTCCTTAGATTAACTTCCCTGAATACCTCGAGACCCCCTCAAACCTGGTGTTCTCACTATTCGAACTGCAGATAGCCGCCCCTCCCATCTCCTTCCTGAGATATTCAGATGGGATGGCAGAGCACAGACTTTGGAACTGAAAGCTGAATCTTTCATATCCAACACCCTGATCCAGGGACTCGCAGCTATTATGACAAGCTTACTTCATAGGAAACCTTTCCTGAGAGAGATAGATGCCACCATGGCTGACTTCTCTTTCTGCATATAACCTTTACATAGAACATTCTAAAACATATCAAATATTCATTCTTAAAGTTTAGGGAGTTAATCATAAAGTGTGTAAATTGAACTAACAACTGCAACTCCTTTATAAATGTATTTCAATCTTTTTATTTGATATCTGTAGCACTGGCATATAATTATGTATTTGAAAATGTGGGAAAACAATCTGCCTCATTATGTACATGGATTCCTTATTGTAGATACATATACAGAATATTCCCACTCACCTTTTGTTCTGAAACAGCTCCAAACCAATCAAAATGTACATTGTGGCGTCCCGGAAACACTTGTACTCCTTGTGCCAGCGCTACAAAAGAAATCATATACAGACACTGGTGACATTTACAATATCTTACAGAACAGGAGAGACAGACATCAAGGACAGGAAGTGAAGGAAATCTTTCCAACAAGGGCATGGACAGGTTAAAGTCAAATAAAAGTCTCGCACCTCATTATCATCCTCCCTTTCATAGTCTTGTACTTCTGGTTGTTATGATTCTTAATGATTCCTAACTGAATTTTAATTTGTACCCTGAAGTACCTTTATCTCTTGTGAAAATTCTCCTCCCACCCTTCCACTCCAGTGCTCTACACTGGCATTGATGAGTAATAGACACTGCTCTCTTCACATTGACTCTACAGAGAAAGAGAGGGAGGTGTCTGACCAGGTCTCTTGGATTATGGAGTGTTATGGGAAGGGTGGTCAAGCTCTGGTGCCCATTAGGCTGCAGATTCATATTTAGACAAACTACACATCTGTTATAACAGGAAAGTGGAGGAAACACCATGAGAATGGAGCCTCATATCACAATGTCCATCTGAATAAAGGTCTATTTCTATTACTTCACTTGGGTTTTAGAAAAACCTGATAGAGGCTCCAACTTTCCCTCACTGGACTAACGTTTTACATGTTTCGAACCAAAGAGATAAACGTACGACTGAGGGATAGTTCACACCAGATGCAGTTGTGATGCAGTCTGTTGAGTTTCACTGCTGCAGCCAAAATACATCACAATGCTTTCCTATGGGCTTTCACGTGCTGTATTCATACCATTGCAGTCCGTTCAGATGCAGTCAGAAAAAGTACTGCTTGTCCTATTCTAGCTGCATCTAACTGCACCGGAACGCATCAACATGCATGCAAACGCACCGGAACGCATTAAAAAAACCCAACAGAATTGACTGTGGCATCATCCAGGGACATCAAGGGGAAAAAATGCATCTGAACTCTTCAAAAACGCATCAAAACGGATCGCAATGCAACTGCGCAGACGCACGCAATTGTGATGCAGTTTCTGGTGTGAACTAACCCTGAGGCACATAACCGAACCAGAGAAAACATATTTAATGAAGATCAACCACTCCTGTGAATCACACCTCATCATAAATTGGGAACACCATTTACTGCTACAAATAAATCTGAAGTCATTTGTGTCACCACACCGCCCCCCATCCTGCTCATTGGACTATAAACGTTCCTCCAATGGTGAGTACCTTCCTGTGCTCTATTACTACTGGAGGCCTGCTTAAACACTCCCTATTGGCTGAAACAGGTTAGAAAAGCTGATTGGCACACAGAACATACTTTATAAGCCTGTCGGATTTCTACTGTACAGGCGGTTATGTGAAGTTAATATAAAGACAGATTCTGGGTAGGTAAACTAGCAGTATTTAAAAATACATTGAATGATTTTGTAATGAAAATATTAAGCGGGTGTTGTATAGATTCCTGTAGCTGTGATTAAATGTTCTACTGATACCTTTTACAATGGTACCCATGAATGCTTCCAAAGTATAATTTGCACAGCTGTATCTATGGGTATGTTTAATATGCAATTCAGTGTTGTAGGTACCTATTCCCTACCCCTCCCCCCATCTTAGCCCTCCCAAATAGCAAGAAATACATAGAGCAAAGACCACAGATGATCTTATGAAGTCTAATTCTATTTAGCAGCATTTCAATAAGGGACAAATAAAACAAATGATATGCACTTTATATCAAGTGTGATCAGCTGATGTAGCCATGTTGTTCCTACAATGTGCAAAGAATATAAAACCACTTACCCTGTATTCTTCCATATTAACCTCATCAGGTTTGATCATCTCAAGCTTCGCCTGAGCCACTTTCATGATGTTGCGGCAACTGGAAAAATAAAGAGATATTTTTCTTAATTAACACTGTGTATCCTTACTACATTCTCATTACCCATCTGCAAATCATGAAGGGTCAATATATGATAGAGAATGGATACATGATCTGCCATCCATTACTACCTAGTAATGCAGCTTGCACTCTGTGCACCATTCATAAAATGCAAACGGAGCTTCAATAGTTGAAACACAATTAGTTTGGCTGCCACAGGATTTGTAATTCTGTTTAGCCTTGTGATCCAGACACTCCTGCTAGGTCTAAGACCTCTCTGTGGGCTACAATGCAATTAAAGTACATTGGCAATGACTGAAATAGAAGCTGCCACTTTCTGTGGAAGGTGCATGTTCCAGGGCTGTCTTTCTTTTACTACTTAGTGGGTCAGGACTTATAGCGGATATGTACATCCTTCTTTAAGATTAGTGGCAGCAGAAGTGTAAGGCTATAAGACCCCCAGAGAGGCTGTTCCATGTTAATTGATAGTATTATCTACTTTCAGCAGACCCGAAAGAATACCTGTTTTCATCAGTAAGGCAAAAGATAGGTCAGCCTGAGGTCTCGTTCACACCTAGGCGTATTGCATATGTGCGTCTGTCGCGCGTTTTTTTAAGTCGCGCGTTTCCGAAGGCTACTTGGCTGTATCCCAATGGAAACGCGCAACGAAACGGCCTAAAGTAGTACATGTACCTTTTCAGGCGTGGGCCGTTTTGTAGCGCGTTAGGGACGGGCGGAAATACGCCAAGGTGGGAACGAGACCAATGAATACAATGGGATTTATATTTTTGAGCGTTTTGTAGAGCGTTCGTCGAGTGTAGAACGCGCTACAAAACGTTCAGGTGTGAACGAGGGCTGAGAGTCTTACACACAACATTGAGCTGACAGTAAACTGAGGGGCGCAGATTATATATTCTGCTTAGTCTACAGGCCATATATTTAAAGATCTTTGTATCGTCGGTACAGAAGCAAGCATTATGCACCCTCATTAAAAGGTCAAATAAAAAAGGAGCTTTTGTTGATGAATTCACTTCCAATTCAAAACTCTATTAAGCACTATTCAACCCACTTCCTCTAAGCATAGGTTGTCCTGGACTCACCCAGCCTGTTACTGGACAGTCAAAAGAAGAGGCAGCACAGTGATAAGCTCATCTCTCTGCTTTCTCTTTCCATCACTATGCTCCTTGTCCACCTAAGAAAGGGAGGTCTTCTACTTGGACTTTGTTTGCGGCCATTTTGTTGGATTGGATGGCAAGTTGGGGTAAATCTTTATCATTACATTCTATCATTTCTATGGCTCTACTTAAAGGAGAACTATGGGGTTAAGGCTTTTCCCCATAGTTCTCCTTAGGGTAACGGGAGGACACAAACTGGCGTCCTCCCGTCACCCTAGGCTCAGTATACCGCGAGCTACTGCTCGCGGTATACTGAGCCTAGGGTGACCGGAGGACGCTAGTATACTGAGACGCCGCAGCTGAAGCGGATCCCGACAATTGTGCCGGGATCCGCCCAGCTACATGACTGACAGCTGGCTCTGCCTATCTAGAGGCAGAGCCAGCTGTACCCGCCCCCTCCCCCGTCCGTTCCGCCAGTCAGCGCTGGCGGATCGGAGCGGGGAGAGTGGAATCCAGCCCCTCCCCTGTCACGGCAGAGAGCCGTGACAGGATCGAGAGGTGAGCGAACCCGGTATGTGTTCGCTCACCTCCCGATCTACTGAGCCGACCTGTGACAGTCTCATTGTCACAGGTCGGCTAGAACTATGAGGTGAGTGAAAAGCACTCACCTCATAGTTCTCCTTTAGCTCTTGTGCTTATTCTTGCATATATACACCCTCAATATGCATTTGATGTATACTGGTAGAGAACAATGTTTGAGGAAATGTAATCTGTTTTTGGTTTATATGGAGGATGTGTATATGTATGATTTGTTGAACTATAGATCTTGATGAAAAGCTCCTGAGGAAGCAACTATCTGCAAAACACGTAGAGCCTACTGAGATTCATTACTCATTCAAGCCTGAGGACTATGACCAAGATATGTATATGGCTGTTCTATCCTATACCCGTTATGCATAACCAATTTCTTGTCATGGCCTAATGTTCTTAAAGTTTTAAATATGTTTTTTACTAATATATAACTGTACTTATTGAGGCACCTCTATAGTCCCAGGCTCCATTGTAGCCATTTCTCTCTTTTTTTGTTTGTAATATAGATTGGGGGTGTGGTGCCACCCATTTGCATCACACTCCCTTATTTTTAGGATTTTTCTCAAGCAGCCCTTATGTAGCTTTCTTCTTGACAAGAAAACCACCGTAAAACAAATAAGGAGTCTGCCACTGTGGCCTATCGCTCGGAAAATGCTGGTTCGCTGGCAGGCATGCTGATGCCATAAGTAACTGATCCAGGAAAAAGAACAAAATAAGGAATTTTGACATTTCTCTGACTTATTTGCTGCATGCATGTTCAGGTCTGTAATCTAAAAGGACCTGGAAGCAGATAAAGCCCATTTCTCTAATGACAAATTACTTTAAAAGAATTCTGAAAAAGTGCCGACACACAGGCTCGTCATATTACCGTTCATCAAAACTCAGGTTGCGATCAGCAAACTGCTCCAGCAGGGTCCTCTCAACGATTTTCTTTGGCGCCTGGCTCTGGATGAAGTAAACAACCGCATGCTGTAACCGGTAATCGGTCTCTGGAGGGGGATCCTCTTGTGCTAGTTTCAATAAGCGTGCATACTCAGTCTTGATGGCCTAAGAGATACAAAGAGAGCAAAGCCATATTTATCACACTCAAAGCTGAAATCCTTCAAAGAGAATGAACCAACAACCATTTGAATAAATGGAAACAAAGTAATCTTGTATTCCAAAAAGAATTTAAAGCAACTCTGTTGTCCCCAAAAGTTGCAAAAAGCAGTTGTCTGTTCTGGTGGCTCGTGACTTCCACTTTCTTATCGTTTAAGCACTGCAGCCTTTAGATTGCTCAGCATTTGACACTTCTGGGAGTGTCACACGCCTGCATCCCCCACTGTGGTTCCATTCACATACCTCTGTGTCCCTGCAGGACTCTGCAGTAACATAGGGACTGAAGAATGGCACAACAGCACATGGTAGACGCAGGCATCTGACAGTCCTGGAATTGTTGAATACGGCTGGGTCTAATTAAGGCTACAGCGCTTGAAGGATGAAAAGGTAAAGGTAACGGGCTGCTGGATAGGCAAGTTAATATTTCTTTTGCAGGTAACGGCTATTTTTGGGTTGAGGACAAACTTTCTTTAAAAATCTACTGCCTATATACACGAGAGGCAGTTATTTGGACTGAAAAAACAAAGGTTACAACATGTTACTCCGTCATGCTCTAGCAGCAGTACGGTTCACAAGGCAAAAGGACCATGACTAATAGACAGGCTGTTTTCTAAATCTGTTCACAGCGCGGACACAGAAGTGCGTTCTTTTACATACTCTATAGGTTTACATATAGATGAAAGTATTTGTGTTGACATGAACTAATGACCAATAAGGGAAATGGATAAGAGATGCTGCAGTAATAATGCTGATCGTAATAATTTAAAGCAGAACTCTAGTTTTTAAAAAAACATTAGATGTCCAGGAACTGCAAAATAAAAAAATAAAAACAGAATCTGCTGCAATACTTGCCTTCAATTTGGAGCTCCATCCACAGTAATTCCTTTTCTGCACCCACTACTGAGCCAAGGCTGTCAAAGACTCGCCCCTTGGGGGAAGAGGAGGGGGCAACATCTATAAGTCTGGGTGCACACTACTCATGGACTGAGTGGTGCTTACCTGTCAATACATGAGCAGCGCATGGTCATGAAGTAGGGCCTGCCCACATCGTTAGAGGAAGGACCCATGGCTGGGTTCTAACCTTCTTGCTCCAGCACATCGAGTCACTGACCCACAATAACTTTGCAGATAAGAACTCCTGGACATTCCCAATCAGCATCACAGCCACGAAATTGTCATTTTCAGAGACATCAGTGACAGGTTGGCTTTAAGGGCTATAAAAAAGGCAAGTTCATATTCCACTTATTGAAGGATAAAGGGTAGCTGAATAAAACAGTTGCTCAGAGAGCAAGAGTTCCTTGTCTGGCTTTGTCTCATTTGAATATACATCGGGGGGAAAAAAAATGCAAGGGAGTCTTTCTGCTGTTCTGCATTCTCTGTAATGTAAAATTCTTAATACAGTGGTGGTAATGAGAATTCTTCATTCATATAGGCTATGGTAGGTGAGTGGAGGTAGAAGGTAGAAGATATCAGAGATATCAGAGCTGTAGTACTGAACGGCAAAGGAAGTCTCTGGTGTATTTAGCTACTGTCATTCACTCAAAAATTAAAAGATGATCTAATTTCAAATGCTAACGTAAAGCTATGCTAACAGTCTTCTTTGGATGGATACATAAAACATACTGGAAAACCCTACCCCCCAACACAGATCCTGGAACACCTCCAGGTGTAGGTACCACTCCCTGGGGCCAGGAGCTGCCGGGTAAGGAAGTCTGTCTTCTAATTGTCTACGCCCGTCAAATGATGGACAAGGCTGAAATGCCCCAGGACAGGGTCTGAACTACCTCTCTCGACAGGGACAGAGAGCCGTGACAGGATCGAGAGATGAGCGAACGCCGGTATGTGTTCGCTCACCTCCCGATCTACTGAGCCGACCTGTGACAGTCTCATTGTCACAGGTCGGCTAGAACTATGAGGTGAGTGAAAAGCACTCACCTCATAGTTCTCCTTTAGCTCTTGTGCTTATTCTTGCATATATACACCCTCAATATGCATTTGATGTATACTGGTAGAGAACAATGTTTGAGGAAATGTAATCTGTTTTTGGTTTATATGGAGGATGTGTATATGTATGATTTGTTGAACTATAGATCTTGATGAAAAGCTCCTGAGGAAGCAACTATCTGCAAAACACGTAGAGCCTACTGAGATTCATTACTCATTCAAGCCTGAGGACTATGACCAAGATATGTATATGGCTGTTCTATCCTATACCCGTTATGCATAACCAATTTCTTGTCATGGCCTAATGTTCTTAAAGTTTTAAATATGTTTTTTACTAATATATAACTGTACTTATTGAGGCACCTCTATAGTCCCAGGCTCCATTGTAGCCATTTCTCTCTTTTTTTGTTTGTAATATAGATTGGGGGTGTGGTGCCACCCATTTGCATCACACTCCCTTATTTTTAGGATTTTTCTCAAGCAGCCCTTATGTAGCTTTCTTCTTGACAAGAAAACCACCGTAAAACAAATAAGGAGTCTGCCACTGTGGCCTATCGCTCGGAAAATGCTGGTTCGCTGGCAGGCATGCTGATGCCATAAGTAACTGATCCAGGAAAAAGAACAAAATAAGGAATTTTGACATTTCTCTGACTTATTTGCTGCATGCATGTTCAGGTCTGTAATCTAAAAGGACCTGGAAGCAGATAAAGCCCATTTCTCTAATGACAAATTACTTTAAAAGAATTCTGAAAAAGTGCCGACACACAGGCTCGTCATATTACCGTTCATCAAAACTCAGGTTGCGATCAGCAAACTGCTCCAGCAGGGTCCTCTCAACGATTTTCTTTGGCGCCTGGCTCTGGATGAAGTAAACAACCGCATGCTGTAACCGGTAATCGGTCTCTGGAGGGGGATCCTCTTGTGCTAGTTTCAATAAGCGTGCATACTCAGTCTTGATGGCCTAAGAGATACAAAGAGAGCAAAGCCATATTTATCACACTCAAAGCTGAAATCCTTCAAAGAGAATGAACCAACAACCATTTGAATAAATGGAAACAAAGTAATCTTGTATTCCAAAAAGAATTTAAAGCAACTCTGTTGTCCCCAAAAGTTGCAAAAAGCAGTTGTCTGTTCTGGTGGCTCGTGACTTCCACTTTCTTATCGTTTAAGCACTGCAGCCTTTAGATTGCTCAGCATTTGACACTTCTGGGAGTGTCACACGCCTGCATCCCCCACTGTGGTTCCATTCACATACCTCTGTGTCCCTGCAGGACTCTGCAGTAACATAGGGACTGAAGAATGGCACAACAGCACATGGTAGACGCAGGCATCTGACAGTCCTGGAATTGTTGAATACGGCTGGGTCTAATTAAGGCTACAGCGCTTGAAGGATGAAAAGGTAAAGGTAACGGGCTGCTGGATAGGCAAGTTAATATTTCTTTTGCAGGTAACGGCTATTTTTGGGTTGAGGACAAACTTTCTTTAAAAATCTACTGCCTATATACACGAGAGGCAGTTATTTGGACTGAAAAAACAAAGGTTACAACATGTTACTCCGTCATGCTCTAGCAGCAGTACGGTTCACAAGGCAAAAGGACCATGACTAATAGTCAGGCTGTTTTCTAAATCTGTTCACAGCGCGGACACAGAAGTGCGTTCTTTTACATACTCTATAGGTTTACATATAGATGAAAGTATTTGTGTTGACATGAACTAATGACCAATAAGGGAAATGGATAAGAGATGCTGCAGTAATAATGCTGATCGTAATAATTTAAAGCAGAACTCTAGTTTTTAAAAAAACATTAGATGTCCAGGAACTGCAAAATAAAAAAATAAAAACAGAATCTGCTGCAATACTTGCCTTCAATTTGGAGCTCCATCCACAGTAATTCCTTTTCTGCACCCACTACTGAGCCAAGGCTGTCAAAGACTCGCCCCTTGGGGGAAGAGGAGGGGGCAACATCTATAAGTCTGGGTGCACACTACTCATGGACTGAGTGGTGCTTACCTGTCAATACATGAGCAGCGCATGGTCATGAAGTAGGGCCTGCCCACATCGTTAGAGGAAGGACCCATGGCTGGGTTCTAACCTTCTTGCTCCAGCACATCGAGTCACTGACCCACAATAACTTTGCAGATAAGAACTCCTGGACATTCCCAATCAGCATCACAGCCACGAAATTGTCATTTTCAGAGACATCAGTGACAGGTTGGCTTTAAGGGCTATAAAAAAGGCAAGTTCATATTCCACTTATTGAAGGATAAAGGGTAGCTGAATAAAACAGTTGCTCAGAGAGCAAGAGTTCCTTGTCTGGCTTTGTCTCATTTGAATATACATCGGGGGGAAAAAAAATGCAAGGGAGTCTTTCTGCTGTTCTGCATTCTCTGTAATGTAAAATTCTTAATACAGTGGTGGTAATGAGAATTCTTCATTCATATAGGCTATGGTAGGTGAGTGGAGGTAGAAGGTAGAAGATATCAGAGATATCAGAGCTGTAGTACTGAACGGCAAAGGAAGTCTCTGGTGTATTTAGCTACTGTCATTCACTCAAAAATTAAAAGATGATCTAATTTCAAATGCTAAAGTAAAGCTATGCTAACAGTCTTCTTTGGATGGATACATAAAACATACTGGAAAACCCTACCCCCCAACACAGATCCTGGAACACCTCCAGGTGTAGGTACCACTCCCTGGGGCCAGGAGCTGCCGGGTAAGGAAGTCTGTCTTCTAATTGTCTACGCCCGTCAAATGATGGACAAGGCTGAAATGCCCCAGGACAGGGTCTGAACTACCTCTCTCGACAGGGCGAGACTTCTGGTTATTCTCTAATGGTTGATGTACGCAGCTGCCATGCATTGTTTGACAAACAAAACCAGATGACCTTCCAGCAGAATAGTCCAACACTGTAGAGACAGTCAAATTGTCAGAAGCTCCAGGATATTGCTGGGAGATGAGGCTCCAACGACCAAGTCCTCCCCAGCCTGACAGGCTGGCAACTGTAGTGGGGACCCTCCGAAAGACAGGAGGGAAAGAATTCCCCGGTACCAGAGCCAGATTTTTCAGGCACCATGACGGGAAAGACCTGGTCATCCGTGCCAACTCAATTGGTCTGTCCAGGGGCTTGTCCCACAATGACAGAATGTTGCATTGTAACAGATTATGTAGATTCCATTCTTAATTTCTGGGCTCAATGGAGGCCCTCTTTGGGCTTGTGAACAGGTTGGAGTAAAATCCTTGAAACTGTTTTGGCACAGGAATTAGGCAATGACACCATGGTCGGCAAAGGTTCACTCTGGAAAGTGGGAGCTCAATTTGAGAAACAAAAAGGATGTGTCCTGTCAGAAATGGGGGAAGACCTTGTAGTCTGCTTCTTGGATTAGGAAGGTGGGTGCCACCAGCAGCACCCTTGATGATAATATCAAGATGCGGTCTGAAGAGAAGTTGTCGCTCAAACGTCATGCAGATCAAATGCCTCTTGCACAAAGGATCTGCAGCCCAGCGCTTCAGCCAAAGTGCGCTATACATGTATTCTGACATGAGACCCACGCGAGAGATGAGATGGGATGCTTCCCGCAAACAGTCAAAACTGAAATTGCTCCACGTGCTACTAAATCAAGTGATCAACTGCAGCAGTGGTGAGATCTCTTTTGGAGGGATTTTGACCAGTCAGCCACAGTTTGACAAAGTAAAGTTACAACCCGGTTAGGATAAAAGGCAGGACCCACCAGTGAGAACAGAGTTCTAGAAAAGGCTTCCAGATGGTTAACGGTTGGGTTCTTAAACACAGGAATGTCTTCTACTGGCATAGCAGACACCCTTTCCAAAGGAAATAAACAATTTTTGCACTATACCCTCTCCAAATGGGTACAAGGCTAATAAGCTCCAGGGGGGACCAAACAGCTTGTAACAGTGTTTCCAATAACCACATAGAGAGTTGGAAAAGCAGATGAAAGGGACAAAAAAGGACCGAAGACTAGAAACAGCAAAAGGTGGAAGCAACAGGGCGATCCTCTTGTTTTAGAGTAGTGTGCATTGCATCAATACAAACTAAAATGTTCTCCTTTAATGTTGGGGTAATAGCTTTATACTGCAACTCCTCGAGAAAAGTTAATCAGTCAGGGAATGGAGCTACTCTAAACCAAAGTTTGTGAGGCCAAGGGTATATTAGACATAGAATCTGTGGTAGGCTGGGCAAGCCTTGCATTACTGTACTAAAAACCTCACCAAAACGGCAGAGGATCCAACCACACCCAACAAAGCTAAAGTGGACAGCCATGACGGGACAGAATGATGGTTGGTGAATAGCAAACACCTAACTGTTCATATTATATCATCTCTCACACACTGGAAGTAAAATATTTCTGTATAGTAAGAGATTTTGTAGCAGAAAAAAACATCACAGCATAGGACAACAGAGAAAACTGACACGGCAGCTGCTAGCAGTACAAACAGCTAAATTGTATGCTCATCTTCTATCTCCTGCTTCATTTGCTTAACATTACAAAAAAAATCATTTTAGCGTTTTTGAAAACTAGAATTCCACTTTATTTTTTGGTACACTGATAAATATGAGAATGTGTGAGAACAAACTGGACTATGACACTGGAAAGCAGAGAAAACCAAAGCAAAATATCCAAGAGACAAAACTAAATGCCAACAGCAAAGGAAAACGTTAGGAAGTTGTACCTTAAAGAACCCAGCTTCAGGCCCACACATGTCATACACATTCCTGGATTTACCTATGGCCATGATGATACCTTGCATGTTCGGGGTCATCATGACCTGCCACAAAGGATTTCAGTTTTAATGATCATCATATTGTTCAACAGTGCCACAGAGTACAGGCATGCAAACATAAGATTTCTATTGCTAAGCAGGTCACCACATGCATGTGCCACAGTGCGTGTGCTAGCAGTACATCGGAGCGGGTTATTAAATGAAATGAAGTGTGGGATGTGAGGCTGCGATTGCCTGCAAACATAACAATGGTGGCTTAACAGGTAGAAGACGACATTCGGCAGCGGAACGTTAGAACCCAGGCACCACCAGTAAACACTAAAAATAGAACATATAAAAGGGGAAGGAAGGTTCATAAAGTATACAATATATAGCATAAGAGATATATATCATGGTTGGTCCCCTATTATTAGTTATAACAGAACCAGAGTTTTTCCCCATAAGGAGATCCCACCATAATTTCAAAATCTTCAACAAAATGTAGTAAAAAATATATATTTATTTATGTAACAAGGGTAAACTGTTGGTGAGGGACACATGAAGGAGTTCTCAAAGGAGTTGAAAAAGGTGTTGGAAGGGCGTTTGTGAAACAGAAGAGTTGTGGAATAGGTGGGGTGGGGGCACATTTGCTCAGAGATAGGCTTTTGGCTAAAGGTAAATACTTTCGGGGTCAAAAGCAAATCAAATACAGCTACTAGAACACATGTTTTTAGAGAACAATAGATTAGAGAGGAGATACACTGGTAAAGTGTTTATTCTGCCTTCCCAATGGCTTCCATAACTGAAAAAGGAGGATGAAACACAGGAGTGGGTTCACCATTGCGTGTGAGGTAGATATGGGGGGAAATATTGTTTTTGTCAGTAAAGTTGTTAAAAAAAAAAAAGAAAAAAGTTGTGCATGGCTGAATTCCAGTTTGGCCAATATGCAGACGAAATACTACACATTGTGTAGTCCCAGTGGGAGCATGCTTCTACGGTGAGAACACTGCTCCGGAATAGACACACAGTAAGGGAGGGTAGTCACCCCTATAGTGCCTTGCCGGTGGGACCCCCCAGTGAAAAAAAGAACAAGAAAAAGCCTGCACTACAAACACAGCGTTCCTTAACATATATGAAAGAGGGTAAGCCATTTAGAGATTTTTTTTACATTTATGTACATCTTAAGATTCTTCCATTCACTTGTACACAAACCCAAAACGTACCCCCATGAGAAGGTTCCCCAGGAACACCCCCCACTTATCTTTTTCTTTCCAACATACACATCCACTGGGATACGAATGTCAAATACATTCTTCATACAGCTCATCTTATTTTGTGCCCTCCCCTGTAAAATCACAGTCTGCGCCACTATACCGAACCTGGAACTAATCTCACATGACAATCAGGCTCACTTACACACAATGAAGGAAAACATAACCAAGGAGAAGAAAAAAAAAAAAACTGCTTTCATTTTCACAGCAGCACCACAAAGCTCAGACTGGGAGGACTGGTATCCAATCAGGTATGCAGCAGTGCTCAGGTACTAACAAGTACCAAGCTAATTTGGGGTCTGCAACTTTGATGGCTATTTGCAGATGAGGGAGAAGGGCCAAACAGATGCTCTAAACAAGCATTTTGGTTAAGGGGTTGGTTTAAGGTCAAAGGTTAGCTTTAGGAATTGATTAAGCTGTAGATCAAGATTAGGTTAAAGAGTTGGGCTAAGATTGTTAGGTTTAGGGGTGTGAAACGTGTGTCCTGAAATATCACATTATAAGAGGCAATGCCACAAAATGACACTCCAAATACAATACTGTTCCCAATGGTTTTTTATCTACAAATATATTAATGCCTTAAAGCCCATTTTCACCTTTGCAGAGGTATTTTTTTTTTAAACATATGCCAGCAAATGTACACCAAAGTATACATGAAGCAAGCATATGCAGTTGATGTATATGAAGACAGAAACTTACATTTGTTGTTAGCTTTCCTCTTCGTATCTGCATGGAAATTTCTGCCTCTGTGAAAATATTCCCCACCCCTCCTGGACAGTGTATTGTGTGTAAAGGCAGAGCTGTTTACTGATCATTTACAATGGGTGACAGAAAAGGGGGCAGCTGATTACAGTCTGACACCCTGGTGTCCGACTGAATTTCATTCATTTTTAGGCTTCCGGCCTAAAAAACCCTTTATTAAAAAATATGAAGAAAGTTTGCAATGCGAGTCATGAAAATGTGCACATGTATACATCATCACTGCACCTCTTCATTGCCACAATAAATGCAAAACATCTTTCGCAAAGGTGAAAATTGACTTTAAGCTGCATGTAGTGCAAGCTGTAGCCTGTGAGAACACCTAAAGAGCTCCTTCAGACCCAAATCATACGTCTGTGTAAAAATTCATGCAAATGATTTTCATAATAACTGTGAAATTGTACATAAAAACACAGCTGTATCCTCTTGCAAGAAAAACACAACTAATATCCTTTTTCTGTCTGCTACATGTACTATTGCCATTTAAAATAACGTATTAAAAAGAAAAACTATACACAGCTAGGTGTGGATGGAATATTCTGGACAACTTTATAACATTGATTTTTAATATCTACCGACACCTTTGCTGCTTAGAGTATGACAGTCCCCCATCCATTGTACGTTTGATACCATCACCACTAAGCCAGCACACTTAACACCATGAAACAGTGTTATGATGCTGGCTGTTATTGCCATCATGGTCTTTATATATATATATATATATTAGTTAGCCTAAAAAAACTAGAAGGATGATTGCCAGAAACACTGATCTGGCTGTGATCTGGCTGGTCATAAAAGGAATCTCTGTCCACCAGACAAGTCCCAGGGGGCAGGTAGCAAATGCTCCTTACTTTTGAGGCTTACTCTAGTTGTTGTCAATGGAGTTGGGGGGAAAATAAATCCTGCTGGCTCCTGGATTCCAAAAAATTTGTCAACTTTTCTTAAAAGGTTACATTTAGGAATTAGGTTAAAAGTTACACTACATACTTTACCCTACCATCAGTACATACTTCACATCGTTTTGCTCTCCCTCGGCTTTGTCTGGCCTCCAAGGCCCCCCCCCCCAAAAAGTGTACCTATTGCTTCTACTTATGGGGAAATACGTGACAGCGCTGATGCTCGGCATATAGCCACACAGGTACACAGCACTGCCCCATGGGGCAAGAAGTGAGCTCTCAGCTTTACGTGCAGTTTACACAACGTTGCCTGTGGAGCAGCAAGGGAGTAAAGGCAAGTATAAGCTGCTGGTGAATGCCATTAAATGGAATCTGTTGCTTTAAACAACATGAGCAAAGCATCAGATAGATCTTCCTTAGATCGGCAAAGATGATCCATTAGACAGGTGCATGCACAAAAGACATTTACCAGATTACTTCCATGGACAATCTAACTGGTGTGTGGCATACTGCTCATAACACAATATTAGCATCACATACATACTGGCACCATTGTGTTCATGCCAATGCTATTATTTTTGTGTGCTGAAAGTTTTGTCACCGATACTACATTTCACCAAACATCCATGCCAATTTTGATGAGGCAAAAACCAAAGTACCATCCATTAGTAAGTTTAGCTTGCGGTAATCTGTCTCTCCACCTCTCTCACATGGTCATAGTTAGAGTGAAATTAAAGTCTAAAATGTCCCCCCCCCCCATGTTGGTGTAAGGACTTACCTTAAATGATGCCTCTTCATCTGATCATCTTCTTCTTTCCTGTAGTTTTCAGGAGTCCCTCCAGCGCTGACTCCTGTCTCACGGAGTCTGTGCGCATGCACGCTGCCTCCATTGACTTACCGTGTGCCTCTCCTCGTCTCCCGGCCGAACATCTCTACTGCGCATACGCCCGCCCCATGATCCTTTGCGGCCCTCCGAAATTCTTCAGAACCTCTGGCAGGAGCGCGTGGCGGACACAGCCAAGTTTAAACCCCTTTAACTTAGCTAGCAGTAGATATATACAAGAAAAACTGGAGGCTTTAATGATCCTTTAAGCTATTACTCCCTTAAGCTGGATAACACAATTGTTAATTCTACATTGTGACGAATCCTTCAGATAGCCCAACATTGGAAAGTTTGACATCATCAGGATCTGAAAGCCAGATGGACGAAGCAGCTGGGCACAACTGTGAATACTGGTGAGCTATATTTTACCAGTTAAGTCTCCCATAGAAAAACTAAAAGGCAATTCATCTTGCTACCGACCACCCAAAAACAATAGTCATTTTAGGTGGAATTGGCTTTAAATGACCCCCCCCCCCCAGACGTTAACCCCCCATGGATTTTAGATATGGAAACGCGTTACAACAGTGAAGTGTGTGAAAAAGATAGAAACATCACTAAAGCAACTGTAAAGGCAAAATAAAAACAGCAAGCAGACTCACTGATTGGCTATCGTCTAAAGGTAGTGAAGATCTTCCTTTTCTAATATTTTCACCAAGAGAAAAAAAAGGGTTAAGCCAAGTGTTAGGCATCATCTTCCCAAGCAGAATCAGCCATCTCCTATGAAGCATGCATACAACTTTCTTGGATGGTTGGAGTAAAGTGAAGGTGTTTTATTAAGTTTCATTGGCATGCCACAGTGGAACAGTCAGGCAGCAAAACAAAAAGCTCCGGGGGGAGGAATAGATGGCACAAGGGAGGGATGCTCAGCAGCCAGAATGGTAAAAAATCAAAATGGTACCTCATCGTCATAACCCCCCTCCTCTGACTCTATAACAAAAGTCCCTACGTGGGGGATCGCCACCTCCACAACACGCTGGCTGGGAGCTGCTGGCACTGTGGTGTTATCAGTGGGCTGCAGGAAAAAGAGATGATGGGAATACATTAGCTAGATGACCATTGGAGAGCAGTGCACCTTCCCACAGTGTAAAAAAATAACAACCGTACAGATTTTGTATTATTATTATTCTAATACTATCATTTTTATTTTCTCTGTATGGTGCATTACGAGAACCTACACAAACCGGGTGTAGCTGGAGTAACTCATAGCACTGTTCTTCCCTCTGAAGCTGTAGTTGTAAAGTTCCCTTGCCAATCTCCTCTGATCTCTGCTCACTGAGCTTCAAGGCGTTGTGACTTTAGTAAGGGATTTTCTGACCCAATGACTGGCATGGAACAGCAGCGAGGAGAAGAGAAGGACAGTGTAACTTCACATTGTGGCCTGTAGGGATGCACCGATACTAGTATCGATATCGGTGCTGGTGGCGATACCAAGTATTTGGGCAAGTATTCGTACTCGCCCAAATGCTCCCGATAGTTATCCCGATACCGGAACTTCGGACGGCGGGGAATGACTCGCCCCCCGGCTTCCTGACCAGCCAGGAAGCCAGCATGGAGCCTGCTTTCTGGCTAATCAGGAAGCCGGGATGGGGAGATAGTCATTACCCCCCGCCCAGCTTCCTTAATGGGCCTTCCGGTATCGGTGAGTAGAGAAAACAAAGATATTGGTACTAGTACTGAATACCGAAAGGCCGGTATTGGTGCATCCCTAGTGGCCTGTGATATATAAAGACAAAAGGGTCAAATCACAAAAGGTAGTACACCAGGATAAGGACTTATTTTCATACAAAATTACAATTTTCTGCTGAGACCAATAAGGTTTAAAAATTATAGTTACACGGCTAAAATAAAGATACTTTTTCTTGTGTTAAAGCTTTGTAAATTTAACTTAATAAAAAAATGCACAGGTGTGTTATCTGAAAAGGTAGGTGATGCTATAATTTTTGGTTTATTATTATTTATAATAAGATATGGATATAATTGTAGGATAGAACAGTTTTATTATGTTATGTAGTAAAAGGGCTGTCTTCATATTATGCAGTTACATACATTTTTGAGGCACAATGCTGAATGCATTTAAGAACAATTCCATGCAGTTTATATGGACTTCTTTGTTCATTCATTCATTCATTTGGCTAAGTCACAGAAGAACATTCAAAATAGGGTTTATCCAGGTAAAGATGAGCCAATACAAAAAAACGCATCACATAGCTGTGAGCACAACTGCAGCACAGAGCAGTGAACTAACCTCATGGGGGTGCCAAGTATCCCCACGAAAACACTTATTTTTATCTCAGCTTCTCCCTGAAGTGTACATATGTTTCCCATACTCTCTAAAGGAATACTTTTGATTTCCAAAGAGCCCCTTTGAAAGTCTAAACATAACTAATCCGGAGTGCACGATATTTGAGTTAGCACTTAATAAACTTTTAAAACTGATATACCAACAGTCAGGAAATTCAGTGAGCAGTATTGCCCAGAATAATTCACCTAACACTAGCAGATAATAAGAGAATATTAGTCAGATATTAGTGATTGGTGTTTCCTATGACTCTTTCCAAGGAACGCATCAGCTGTCATATGCTCATAGACGGTCAATGACAATGGGCGACTTTTTACTCTTCCACACATTATGGAAAATATAGGAGGTTAGGCTATTTACATAGCAAATGCTTCCTGAGCCACATAAAGTGGCTGCAAAAAATGTAAAATCAATTCACACACATAAATATGTTGTTTGAAATGCTGTTTTTAGTTCATTGGTATACGAAGCTATCCCTACAAACAGTGGCGTCACAAAGGGCATACCTCATCCCGCCGGGTGAACATCCCCTCCTCTCTCTGCCGGCATCCATCACCAAGATGGCCGCCGGCAGGAGTCAATAAGATGACCGCACATGCGCGATGATGTCACTGCAGGGTGTCACCTGGTCTCTGCTCCGGGTGACACCCTGCCTCGGGACGCCCCTGCCTACAAACACGATTTCTCTAGATGAAATGACTGAATTTTAAATGAGGTTGGAGCCAAAAACCGTGCTCGATTCTCTAATCATCTTTCAGCTAAACAAAAATCATGTTTTGAAAGCAAAACTATTTTTAACATCCAGATATAAAACTAATGAGTTACCCTCTTCTGGTATGGAAGGAGCCGAGTTGTGCCATGGAGATAACAGTTTTCTTACATCAAGGAGGTTTACATTTTCATTTAAAGCTATTACAATGATCAGACTTAACCAATGAGACTGATTTTAGCTGTCGCTAAGCCAGACTGGGTTTCTTTATTTTGTTGCCGCATGTAGGGCTGTACAAAACAACCATCCTCAGTGGTTCCAGATGGTTAGTGTGCGCGCATGTGGGCTGAAAGTGATTGCTTGGGATCCAGATGCACTGCTCAGGTATACAATGGCTAAGCCTTTTACACATGCTGCCTAACAGAGCCTTGACAACCTGAAGACAGGTCAAGTGATACTGAAATAGGTCTGGTCAGTTTAAAGACCAACCCAACTCAAAAAAGGTTAATTTAACTATAATTGGATTCCTATACGAGTCCCCTCCCAAGACCATAATGGTGTCACAACTAAAAAAAATCCATAAGGCAGAAGCACGAGACTATCACCTGATACGTGAGCTGACAGCAGTTGGGTGGAACTGGGATTTCTGTTAAGGATGTCTTGCTGTTGCAGCAGACACAAAATAAAGCCAACATGCAATTCAAATTTGCAACATCCACTCAAAACAGCAAAATTAGTATTTGATGCTACTGGCCTTTGCAGCCTGTGATGAACCCTTCGGACTGGCACATCAACCACTGACTCCTCAATTAAAGCTACCTATGCAAAGATGGTGTTTAAGTCAACATAAAATGATGGATATTCTAACCTTTTGCAGGACTGCCTCTGGACCTTTGTCTTCAGACTCCGTAGCTGCCTGGCTGATGACACTCGTGGTTTCTTCTGTGGTCTCTTCAGGCAGCTCCGCTCTTGTGGGCTGATCCAAGTACTCCGGTTCTTTTACAGGAGCTGTGTGGACAGAGAGGAAAAACATCAAAGAAAAAAAGAGAAGGCAGAAGGGATGAACACTAAACATCAATGCACCACATCATATATATTTTTTTTTAAATACCCCAAAACATTAACAAGTAATTGTTGGGTGCAATTAAGAACACTTATATGAAAAAAAAATATTGTTTTTTGAAGCCACAATGAAGGAGTGGAGCTTAGCAGCTCAAGATTTATCTTTGGAATAAACTTCCAGAGTTGAATACTACAGTGTGGTGCTTTAAATAGATGTCTGTTCATCTTCATCACTAGTCAAGGTGACCGTGGAAATACTTTGGGCTTTAGACACTGCCATTCCAATATCCAGACCACCTACCCAGATCATACCAACATCATACCATTGGATGACATTTCATGTTAATACATGTCAACACCGAGTTTATTCCACTTTGTGTATATCAAGGGCTTCAAAAATACAACTGTACACTGTTATAAACTAGGGCTGCAACAACTAATAGACATAATCGATTATAATCGATGATTGAAAAAGTTGTCAACTTTTTCAATCATCGATTAATCGGCTTTTGATTGGTTGGCCCTGTTCACGGCTCCACATATGCTACGCGCCACACCTCCTCCTCACCTCTGCCAGACCCGCCCGGCCGCATCCGCGCTCCACACGCCGCACCTCCTCCCCGCCTCACGCTCACCACCCGCCCACATCCACGATCGGCACAGGGACGCAGGGAGAAGAAGTAATGAGGAGGTGTGGGAGGGCGGATGACCGCCACCGATAGACAGGCCCGATCTCAGAAACAAGTTGCTGGAAGACTGCTGAGGTAAGCTTGCACTTTCCCACACATGGTGCTCTATAATGTATTGCTGGGATAGTGGGATTTGTAGTCCTCTATAGCTGATGGTACATTGCATTTTACTGTATATTACACAGAGCAATGTACAATCAGCTATAGAGGAATACAAATCCCAGCAATACATTATACACTGTATGTATAATGTATTGCTGGGATTTGTTGTATTTCTATATAGCTGGTGGTATTCTGCATTGGGCTGTATAGAGGTCTACAAATCAAGGAATAATACATTATACAGCGCAATGCGGAATACCACCAGCTATAGAGGAGTACAACAAATCCCAGCAATAATACATTATACAGTGGTGCAATGCCGAATACCACTAGCTATAGTGGACAACAAAACCCAGCAATAGTACATTATACAGTGCAATGCCGAATACAGCCAGCTATAATGTACCATTGCTGGGATTTGTTGTATTCCTCTATAGCTGGTGGTATTCTGCATTGTGCTGTATAATGTACTATTGCTGGGTTTTGTAGTCCTCTATAACCGATGCCATTCTTCATCATTGCTGTATAATTTTACACTTTCCATTGCACTATATTGCACACCACACTTTTTTTTCTTTTCTTTTTTACTTCCACCGCTCCAAGCTTGCTCCTGTGATGGACTGCAATCTTAATACAAACTAGTAGTCCATCCCTGGAGCCATTTTTTAAAATGTATTTTATTTTGCATCCGATTAATCGAACGTAATAATCGGCTAACTAATCGATTTTGAAAATAATCGTTAGCTGCAGCACTATTATAAACCCTTGAAAGATATGAATCAAATATTCAGAAAAGCTGAAACCTAAAAACTTAGGACATTTCCATGGCAAAAATGTAGGAACATCTCAGCAAGATCTGGGACTTTTTCTAGAAATCAGTTATGAACAAATACATGTACATCCATACGGACACAAACACATATCTATAATACAAATATAAACATGTGTGTGTGTGTGTGTGTGTGTGTGTGTGTGTGTGTGTGTGTGTGTATATATAATAAAGACATCTGCAATACCAGACACGGAAGCTGGAGGCGGCTTTATGGTTTTCTGGGAAATCAGCATTTTCTCTTGTTCGGCTTTCCTGAGCTGCTCCTTGTCCCATTCTTCAAGCTCCTTTTCAAACCGTCTGTTGTCTTCTTTGACAAAATCCTTTAAATCGGGAGGTAAGGTGTCCATCCCAGACAGCACCTGACCTGTTTCCTTGTCATATTCCTCTGGAAAGACAGAATGATAATGTGTAAACATTGCTTAAGTGCGTCATTAAGGTAAAAAATAAATAACCCTTTCTAGAGATGGGGAAAAAACTGAATATTTTGGCCAGAGAGCTAGCAGCAGATCCTTTGCACAGCCGCTAGCTTTCAAACCAAGCTGTTAATGACAGCTCAGGTCCCCACCAATGATCGGCAACCAATTGAGAGTGGAAGAAATGAACTTTGTCTTCTCTCTAATTCACTGTGCCTACATTTCACAGAGCTCCTGACATGTGTGAAGGGTAGTTCTGCTTCCAGAAGCCAGAATTGTGGAATTTACTCTGCTTCTTGCATTATCAGATTCAAAAGTACACAACTGTTTTGAAATCAGTGTGCATCTTGGTGCGTATGGACCGATAGCACCCTATCACACTTTAATGTTTCTACCCACCCCTTTGATTTGTAGGTGTCTGATTAGGCAACTCAACTGACATCTCTGATGCGGATACATTAGTCTTCCCATATGTGATAGACAACAAACACAGTGCAAGTTTTCTACATTACAAATAGGTAAGCAGAAGAGGTTCCAAGGTTACCAGAATAATGGATCCCAGGTCTACAGACTGGTATACTGCATCAATGACTGATAAGAACAACATGTCCTGAGCAGGTAAGCTCCGGTGCTTTTATTAATTTCAATGAGCAATTTTTAATTTTGTCTGGAGTTATTTACCTTGTATTAGGTGCTGTTCATGCTCGTTTATATACATTAAACAGTAGGCGCTGGCATTTCTGTACCCTCCAAAGGAATCCCGTTCTAGCTCTTCCCATGAAGACTTAGTGACAGAGATGTCATTGTATTTCATCCACCTCTTCTCATTGTGGTCAAATATATATGCCCAGTAGTGTCCTGCGTTAGCTTGGCCCTCGTGGACCAACACTGCGTGTAACCTGTATGGAACCTGAAATGAAAGTGCAAAAAAATGTATGTAAATGTATGGGTGACCATCGATGGCTGGATTCACCCTCCAATTCAACAGATTCAGCTAGCAGGTTGAAACTGGTCTGCTACCCTATGGCTCATAACAGTTGCCTCTGAGCATCACTCACTACTGCACAGAGATTTTCCAAGTTCTTGTCATAGAGAAGAGGAAGGAAACAATTCATGATTTTGGCTGTCCTGTATTATTATGCCCACACAGTGTCTCTGTTAGGTTATATTAGAGAATGATCATATTCCTATTCTCTGGGCAGGATATAATTCAGTACATAAACAGAATCGCACATACTTGTGTCATCAGCTTGTCAGAGTACATGAGCTCTATCGTCCGGTGTATTCTTCCGATACTGTCCTGTAGGTCTGGAAAAAAGAAAGTGTCTTAATTGCAATCACATAAAACACACATGACACCAGCACACCTACATGCTCACCCTGAGCCTTCATCTGCCACAAGAAGACATTCAGAGCCATCAGAGAACCCTTGAACCCAGGAAAGGGGCATACCAATAGCTTTGAATGTCTTATGGTGGCAAATAAAGGCTGGTCATGAGGATTAAGGTGTGCAAGTGACAATCACCATTTATTGGCTACAACTAAGGATGCCCCGATACCGGGATTTCGGTATCGAGTACCAATAATTTTTTTTCTGGTACTCGCCGATGCCGAATACCGAGTACCAGAAGTCCCATTCAGGAAGCCAGACGGCATGTAATGACTCACCACCCGGCTTCCTGATTAGCCGGGCAGCATGGAAAGACTCGCCACCCGGCTTCCCAATATGCAGGGAAGCCGTCTCCATGCTTCTCGTCACTAGGTGACGAGAAAGCATGGAGCTGGCTTTCTGGCCAATCAGGAAGCCAGGCAGCGCGTCATTACACGCTGCCCGGCTTCCTGATTGGTCGGGAAGCCGGCTCCATGCTCTCTCGTCACACGTGACGAGAGAGCACGGAGCCGGCTTCCCGGTCAGTCAGGAAGCCGGGCAGCGTGTAAGGACGTGCTGCCCGGCTTCCTGATACCGGAAGTATCGGGCTAGGCATCGAGTACTCGCCCAAATACTCGACATCGATACTAGTATCAGTGCATCCCGAGCTACAACAACGCCATGCATTGGAAGTAACAGCAGAACTAGCCTTTTCAAAGGGTTTGAATGCCATTTGACGAGCATCTGTACAATGACTCACAATTACATGACCTGAATATGATTTGGTGCCTGCCTCCTGCAATCCACTGTACAGTGCAGCACTGACTACGCTGATGGTATGCCAACAAGAGACATGCTGACAGAAAGAGAAAGCAAATGGACAGAGAGATAACCTCGTTAGTCTGCTGCTTGTATTGCACTGTCCAGTCACAGGCTGGATTAAAGACAAGACCTGTGCTACTTAACTGCAGCAAAGAATAATTGGGTCTCCTGCCCAGCTAGAGAGGGCTGTAATGTGTGGCAGAACTGTGTCAGTCTCAGGATTGTATGGACAAAAATACAAACCCTTTGACAGGTAAAACAGCTCTCATATCTGTATCTTGTGTGTGTATTTAGTGGTCTGCCTGAAGCTACGATATTTTTATCGACTTTTCTACAACAATTTAAACATAAATGTGTGAGTCAGAGTGCACACTCTTGTTAAAGGGTTAAAGATGTGTATACATTTGCCCCATGGTGTTGTGCAGAGCGTACACATGATTCACTAATATGTAACACCTCATGAAAGCTAAACGCCCGCTGCACCTCAGCGTTAACTTATACCAATTTTACATAAAAACAGTAATTTCTCAATGAATCAGGCAAGTGTTGTCTGAGACAGATATGCTGCAATGGGAGGATAAATTAATCGGATTCGATGCTATGGGGACAGTGAAACAGTTGTAGGCAAATTACCTCTTAGAAACCTGGAAAATCATAATTCCCTGAGGGAGCGGGGATCAGGTGAGTAAAACTGCTTTTCCGGATACCGGAGACCTAAACAAGCATTACTTGCAGTGGAGGGGGGGGGGCTGCCCCAATGCAAAGGGAGTTTTGTGTCTTCAGGGGAGACAGGCTTTAAGCAAAAATTCCCTGTAACTACACACCTCTAGTATCGGTTTCCACCTCCGTCCTCCAGCGGTGTAAACACCCTTCTAATACTGTCAGCTCCTCATCCGTAATATGGCGCGGTGCTGGGTGCATAGGTAAATCTGGAGGTATTCTGGACTGGGTGAATGGTTTGTGAATGACGGAACGCTGGTTGGACTGAGGCTCGCTGGATGAAGAAGGCCCCTGATGTTCCATTGTGCTAGAATTAAGAAAATATCGATTAATGACCATCTATCATGTAGCAATACACAAATCTGGAGGATGCAAGGCCTATGGTTCTACCTTGTCATTTCAGGTTGATGGAGCCTTAAGCTGAATATAAAAGATTAGAATTTTGTTTGACAAAAAGGAAATTCGATTAGTTAATGGGATTAAACTGACGATTGATTTTGATGGCAATGACAAGCAAAAAAAATGTAATTAAAGAAGCAAGATGGAAACTTTTTCTCAATAAACTAAATTCTAACAGTGGCTATGGATTTTCATTCGATAAAGTACAAAAACGAATGTTAAAATCAAACGATATGTCAAACGACATCGTCAAATCTTTGCTGGCATTATTGAATGCTCCGATGAGATTTGCCTTATGAATGTTCATGCGAAAAACTACCGTTTGTAAACCCAGCTCAGCAAAAGGTTGTCTGCAATGTTATTCTTTGGAACTACTTAACAGGAATTCCAGTTCATGTAGAAAAAATATGTCTGTGCAAAATCATCAATATCTTATACAGATATTCTTAAATCCCTATACTGTCTCCATAGGTTATTAATGACTAGATTACATAGATTTGTAAATAACTTTACTGCCTATTTAAAACTCACAAATAAGACCGGGTACACAGATCTATACTTCTGGGGCATGTCCACTTTTGCAGTCAAATTTGAGAAAACCCCACTATGTGTTCCCATTCACACAGCACACCTAGAAATAATCTTTAGATGCATCTCTGTAGCAGGCCTTTGGGCAGACTGAAGCTTCTCTTTACAATTTCAAAAGGAGAGCTTCGCCTCATTAACATACAATGCTTCTAGATCTTTAACCCTTTGTTAGGGCAGACGGTGTTCAAATCTAGTGTGCTTCTGATAAGATCTGCCAGCACTGTACAGACAGGGTTATTATTATAATACAGGATTTATAAAGTGCCAACAGTTTGCGCAGCACTTGTATGATAAATATCCCAGCCCCCCCTGCATTCCAGATTAAATTTCAGTTTAGAGAAAACTAGTAATATGAGGAAAAAAAAATTTTTTATTCATTTTTTAACTTACTCTATGTGAATGGGAACATGTAAGAAATATAAAATAGGTGTTAACCTACTTTGGCTGCAAAAGTGGAAATACATATAAAGTTTATTTTTCTAGTGTGGAAACCTTGAGTGCTGATCTTACCTTTGCATGGGTTGTGTGATCAAGGAACCACTAGGTGGAGCACTGGTATCGATATCCTCCACAGGGGAAGTGCAGACAGGTTTGCTGGATGCAAACTCCAGAGCATATTGTAACACATCAGCCAGAGGGAACCGTTTGGGGCCAGAACCATAACTTAAATACCTGAAAAATTAAAATACATGAACATAAAGAAAAAGTTATTCAACAGTGTCCTTAAAAAAAAAAGTGCCGCTCTGTCATATGGCCCAAAACCCACACCTGGATGACCTTTTACATGAATTACAGAAACGATAAGAATATCATTCAGGCTCATGCAGCCAATTTAGGTGAGTAACTGTAAGGGGGAACGCCCGTTTTTTTAAGCGCAATCGAGCGCAAAAGCCTCTACAGAAAATTTGATAAGAATATAAGAAAGCAAACCAAATGATTACAGAATGATTACTATTATTAAATACAGGATTTATATAGCACCAACATTGTGTGCAGTGCCTTACAAAATAAAGATCCAAAGTGATATCCCACCGCACTGCTTGCTGGAAAACCCCTTCAAAATGGGTGCTGAAGTGACTGCTGATGGCGCAGCTGAAGATTCAAAGAGTAGCAAGATCTCACCAGCACAGTGCAAATATGTGTCCAAACAAACATCTTTTTATTGACGTTGACGCATATTGTCACAAAGATAGCGCCGCTTCGAGGCCATGCAGGGTCTCCATCAGGCTCAGTGTGACATCAATAAGGCCTTGTTCACACCGAAAGCGTGTGCGTTAAAGAGCGGTAGCTGCTGGAACGCGACGCGATCGCTGAGAAACTTCCCCTTTGCCCTATTTTTTGAGTTTGCAGTGGAACGGAACGCTGGCAAAGTTTTGCCACGCGTTTTTTTTGCACTGCGGGAGGGGGGCGTGTGGAAGTGGTGCCATTGAATTCAATGCACCGCCAAGCCTCCTCCCGCCCCAAAACGCGGGGGGAAGTTTCTCAGCGATCGCGGTGCGTTTCAGCAGCTACCGCTCTGGAACGCACACGCTTTCTGTGTGAACAAGCCCTAAAAAGACATTTGTTTGGACACATATTTCGGGTGTGCTGGTGACATCTTGCTACTCTTACAAAATAAAAGGGAGACATTACAGTTTCAAGACGATTCAAAACAAGAGGGATAGGAGGGCCCTGCTCATGAGAGCTTACAATGTTGATACAATAGTAAAGATAATGTTTTGTCTAATCAATGTTTCTTTCAGATATGCGCTTAAGAAAGAACATGTAAAAACACGGTACTATAAATGTAAGTCATGTGTGCAAATATTTTACATTTTGTTTTTAATGTTACATGACCAGATACCATTGGATTCAAGAGAAATGTACTGTACCTTTCTAGCCGCTGCTGTAAAACTGTTAGGTGCTCTTTGAGTCTTTTGATCTCGTCTCGTTTGAGCCTGGTAATCTCCCTGTTTTTGTCTATATACCTAAAAATAAAAAAAATACAATTTCACAATGTAGAAATGGTGAAAGGTGGAGACCAAATTGAAAAATCAACAAATCCCCAGTTTAGATGGGCAGCAATTCCAAGCAAGCATTTGTAAAGAAATGACTATGCAATATCATAGACAATAACAGAAAAGGAACAGCTGAACATTGGCTGCCATTTTGGCTACCTGGCTTCTTAGATTTGTCCAGCCCTGCAAGATCACCATGTCTGGTCTAGAACATTGAATCTCTGGCCCTGAAGACCAAGTAACACTGCATTTTCGCCCCACTACCAGATAAGGCTACATTAGTTGGTAATTTGTTGAGAACACATATTATCTCACCTCAACTTCCTGAACAGAACACAAAAATAAGACTACAGGGACATGAATTAAGTCTGACTGTCCTAGATCACAATGGCCAAGAGCCAGGATCTCCCAAACCATGGCTTTGCTAGAATATTTTTTGATAGATACATAGTGACAATATTTTGTTAAAGACACATATCTACCATCTTCAACCATGTTAAAGCCATGATATCCTCCATACAACACAACACCACGGAATGGCCCAGTTGAAGCATAAACACTATATTGCCAAAAGTATTGGGGCGCCTGCCTTTGCACACACATGAACTTTAATGGCATCCCAGTCTTAGTCCGTAGGGTTCAATATTGAGTTGGCCCACCCATTGCCGCTATAACAGCTTCAACTCTTCTGTGAAGGTGTCCACAAGGTTTAGGAGTGTGTCCAAGAATGTTTGACCATTTTTCTAGAAGTGCATTTGTGAGGTCAGGTACTGATGTTGGACGAGAAGGCCGGGCTCGCAGTCTCCGCTCTAATTCATCCCAAAGGTGTTCCATCATGTTGAGGTCAGGACTCTGTGCAGGCCAGTCACGATTCTCCACCCCAAATTCGCTCATCCATGTCTTTATGGACCTTGCTTTGTGCACTGGTGCACAGTCATGTTGGAAGAGGAAGGGGACATCCCCAAACTGTTCCCACAAAGTTGGGAGCATGAAATTGTCCAAAATGTCTTGGTATGCTGATGCCTTATGAGTTCCCTACACTGGAACTAAGGGGCCAATCCCAACCCCTGGGAAAAACAACCCCACACCATAATCCCCCCTCCACCAAACTGTACACTTGGCACAATGCAGTCAGGCAAGTACCGTTCTCCTTGCAAACACCAAACCCAGACACATCCATCGGATTGCCAGACAGAGAAGCGTGATTCGTCACTCCAGAGAACACGTCTCCACTTCTCTAGAGTCCAGTGGTGGCGTGCTTTACACCACTGCATCCAATGCTTTGCATTGCACTTGGTGATGTAAGGCTTGGATGCAGCTGCTCGGGCCATGGAAACCCATTCCATGAAGCTCTCTATGCACTGTTGTTGTGCCAATCTGAAGGCCACACGAAGTTTGGAGGTCTGTAACTATTGACCCTGCAGACAGTTGGCGACTTCTGCACACTGTGTGCTTCAGCATGCGCTGACCCCGCTCTGTCATTTTACGTGGCCTACAACTTCGTGGCTGAGTTGCTGTTGTTCCCAGTTGCTTCCACTTTGTTATAATACCACTAACAGGTGACCGTGAAATATTTAGTAGCAAGGAAATTTCAACGATGGACTTTTTTGCACATGTGGTAACCTATCACGGTACCACGCTTGAATTCACTGAGCTCCTGAGAGCGACCCATTCTGTCACAAATGTTTGTAGAAGCAGTCTGCATGCCTAGGTGCTTGATGTTATACACATGTGGCCATGGAGGTGATTGGAACACCTGAATCCAATGATTTGGAGGGGGTGCCTCAATACGTTCCGCAATATAGTGTATATGACAACAGTTCTATTTGGCCAAATGTTTGTAGTTCCATTCCACAACTCACTATGTGCCCAAAATGTTTCATCACTATTCCGAAACTAGCTCCTCAGTTTGCGGTGTCCCCTGTCTGACTGCAGTCTGATCATTAGAACAAGCTGGCAAAGTCCTCCAAGTTTCCTCTCCTCTTGTAAGGTGCTTGATCACCTCCAAGTGCAACTTCAATACAGGTCAAATTGAAAGCCTTGTATAACTTAAAGCGGACCTTTACCCCCTTTCACTAAAAATCCCATCAGCATGCAGATATGCATACCGATTTAAAATCATCTTACATTCATTAAACAAACTTGTTTTTCATTTACTTACAAATACAGTTTATCTACTTCCTAGTTCAGTTCTGACACAAATAATTTAATCGTGCCCAAGCAGAGCATGGCTGGGAAATCTCATGAGCTCTCAGGGAAAGGTATTTTCCTCCCCGGAGATGATGTGTAGGGCTGCAACAACTAATCGACATAATCGATTATAATCGATTATTGAAAAAGTTGTCAACTTTTTCAATAATCGATTAATCGGCTTCCGATCAGTTGGCCCTGTTCACGGGTCCACAAACGCTGCGCGCCGCACCTCCTTCCCCAACTCACGCTCACCGCTGCCAGACCCGCCCGCATCCGCGCTCTACACGCCACACCTCCTTCCCGCCTCACACTCACCGCCCGCCCACATCCACGATTGGCACAGGGACGCGGGGAGATGTAGTAAGGAGGAGCAGGTGTGGGGGGATGACAGCCGCCGATAGACAGGTCCGATCTCAGAAGCAAGTTGCTGGAAGACTGCTCAGGTAAGCCTGCACTCCCCCCACCCACATGGTGCTCTATAATGTATTGCTGGGATTTGTATTCCTCTATAGCTGATGGTACATTGTGCTGTATATTATACATAGGAATACAAATCCCAGCAATACATTATACACTGTATGTATAATGTATTGCTGGGATTTGTTGTACTCCTCTATAGTTGGTGATATTCTGCGCTGTATAGAGGACTACAAATCCCAGCAATAATACATTATACAGTGGTGCAATGCCGAATACCACTAGCTATAGAGGACTACAAAACGCAGCAACAGTACATTATACAGCGCAACGCAGAATACCGCCAGCTATAATGTACTATTTCTGGGATTTGTTGTAGTCCTCTATAGCTGGTGATATTCTGCATTGCGCTGTATAATGTACTATTGCTGGGATTTGTAGTCCTCTATAGCCGCTGCCATTCTGCATTCATTGCTGTATAATTTTACACTTTCCATTTCACTATATTGCACACCACACCATTTTTTTACTTCCACCGGTCCAAGCTTGCTCCTGTGATGGACTACAACCTCAATACAAACTAGTAGTCCATCACTGGAGCCATTTTTTAAAATGTATTTTATTTATCCGATTAACCGATTAATCGAACTTAATAATCGGCTAACTAATCGATTTTGAAAATAATCGTTAGCTGCAGCTCTAATGATGTGCATTGTCACATGAACCAGATTTTCAGGAAGTAAAAGGGAGAGCTTTGTAATCTCTAATTAGTTAACATGGCCACTGTCAGAAGACTTGGGAAGAAAAGAGAAGATATGCAAAGAATACAAAGCTGGCAATTATCTAGAAGTATCTGTTTGTAGATTATCATTACTAAATATTTCCAAAGCTGTCTTTGTTTTTATTTCAAAGAGATGGGTAAAGTTCCTCTTGAATAGAGCAGAATTAGCTCTCATTTAGTATGACTTTATGTAGAATCTTGCAGGCAGCAAGATCCGATGTAAAATCCTGTCCGTAGACTCTACGCATGTAACATTTGTCCTAACATTTACATTCGTACATCATATGTACAAATGTGCCCTGATGCTATTCAGCTCCTTCTTGCCATCATTCACGGTTAGGATGCAGGCAGATATTCCGGTCTAACTTGTCAACTAAATAACGTGTAATCAAGCTGATTATATAGTATGTACATGTCGCCCACGAGCAGGCCAATAAAGGATAGAGTACAATATAGCAGAAACGTTTATATGCATGCAGCGTACAATACAATCCATATGTAGGATCTTAGACGCAGATTTCTCTATTTTTATTTTACAGATCTGAACGCAGATCAAGTATACTTATCTTTACACACTCTGTGCATGGGCCCATAGGAAACAATGCACCTGTGTTCAGACGATCTACTGATAAACACAGCTTTTTGACAGGGACCTTAAACTGATTTCTTATATGTAGGGAATTATGTGAAATTATATAAAAGATAGATGGGGTTCTTGTATTTCAAAATTATTATACAGTATTTATATAGCACCAACAGTTTGCGCAGCACTTTACAATATAAGGAAGACATTACAGTTACAATAAGATGACTTTTAGTTCCACTTTAAGCAACTCCTCCCCAGTGAAATCCTTACTTAGTAAGTCTCTATTCCTGAGGTCACCCTTGTGCCCCCGTGTCAATGAAGTTACACTTCTGTGCACCCATTGCACTTCCTAGGAATCCTTTAGCCCTCATTCACACTAAACATTTTGGAGAGCTTTTTCTGCATACAAAAAAATGCGGGGGGAAAGAAAATTCCCATTCATTTCTATGGCCATGGTTCACATCTACGCGTTTTATTACTTGCAGCAAGTTTGCCCACTTTCGTCAATGTGTCACAATCTGAATGCAAAAGCTTGCCACTTTATGTACGCAGAACGTGCTACACAAATGGCGCTGAAAACTTGCGAATTTGATGTTGTTCAGAGCTCATGTGCAATTGGCGGCTACAACTCAGCTGTATAATATAGATGAGAACATAAGGCTTGATATTGCTGCAAGTGAATCTCTCAATCGAAACTGATAATTTGCACAACATCCCAGAAACTGTATTACACAAGTAATGATTTGTCAACATAGCAGGAAAGCAAAACGCAAAGCCTTACTCATAGTAACCAGGTTCACGTGCAATAAAAAAGAAAAAGCTGAAATCTGAGTGGTTACCATGGACAGCACATATATTTACCTTTCCTCCTGCAAGCCATGCAACTTGAGGCCATTGAGCCAATAATAAACTTGGATACATTCATTGCAGTGATCACATCAAAAACATATGTTGTGGGTACTTACCTATCCATGTACAAACATGGTGGAAATTCTAGCTTGTTGTGGATTTTCTCAGGCCTTCCCAATGCTTGATTAAACTCAAACCTGGACAGCTCAAACGTCAGGACAGGTGGAAGTTCTGTGAACCAGTGCTGTCAAGAATGAAGCATACAAATTATACATTTTACCCCGACCTATAGTAAAAGCAAACATGCGTGCACATTATCTACACACAAGAGATTCTGACTATTCCATGAGTTGGCAAATGCTAGACTCTTACATCTTCGTAAGGGAATGTATGAGGCATAATACACGAGGGAACATATTTTTATTTTAGGATACATTACTAAGCAATGTCAGCTTTATGACATTATCATCAAAAATTACTTCCACGGTAGAAAAAATGCAATGTCTCAAATATGAGCTCACTATAAATACGCTAAGAAAACCGCAATTGCTAAAATATTTTCCAGTCTGGTTCATCGACATGCTGGTAATAGGCACTAGTTGAATGCAATCGTTCTATGTCCACACATAGTCTGACGCTTGTATGTTTGTATCGGACGGAATCATGCAGAAACTTACATTCATATATCGATAAATGTACCCGGTGACTCCAATTTCAATTCCTATGTTCCTCGGCTCCACCTAGTGGCAATAATGCCCTGCAAATGTCATCTGCCAAGCTATACTTTATAAATTAGTCCCTATGATTTCCTTTTCCTAAACTGGGAGAACAGCTATTAAGTGGTCCAGTATTTGTGCCCCCTTTAAAAGAGAACTATAGCCAAACAGGAGTACATTTACCCCAAATCCAAAAAAGTTGGGGTGCTGTGTAAAATCTACATGAAACAGAATGCAATGAATTACAAAAGCCGGAGTTCGGCAGTAGCGCTGCGCTTTTTTCATTTCGCCAAGTTAAGAATAAAGGACTTGTGAAAAACTGACTTGTTTTTTGTTCAATTAAAGGACCTTTTTCATGGTGTGGTGTATTTACTATTTTCTTTCTCTTTAGTGAATAGGTAGGGGTAACAACAACCCCTTACTTATTCACAAGGGGTGGCATCTGGGTGCCCCCTTTATGAAAAGGGGTACCCAGATGCAGATGAGCTCCCTGCCAAGATGTTGCATCGGCTGAGGCGAACGGGTTCTTCCCTGCGGTTCAGCCAAACATGCTGAGGCTGTTCGGCTGAGCCGAAGGCAGGTGAAGCAGGCCAAATGACCTGATGTATGGTTCAAACTAGCCATACGGGTCTTCAATTAATAGCAGAAGAGGCTTGGGCTCCCTTCACTTCAGCTCGGTTATTCATTTGGCTGCCTTTTGCAGCTTAGTGAGTAATCTTCTATGTTTTTTATTTTTTTACAGAAACATTTTATGGTTTAGGTTATGGTAGTTTTTTCAGCTTACTGGTTACTATGATTTAATCTAATAATATGAGTGGTACATAGCTTTCTACATAGACTTTTTTTTTCTGAAAGCACTGCAGAGAAGTTGACAGCATTTATCTTTTCCACCTGCATTGTGTAGGATTCAGGAACGGCCATGTATGCAGGTAGCAAGCCAAACAACTTTAGCAATTCCTGTACTGAGAGTGCTGAACAGATCAGCACAGGACTAACGAGAATCGCTCCTACACAAACCCTCCGCCTGATCGATTTTTTTAGTTCATGTTGTAAAATATAACATACAGCACAGTGTCAGCTGCTGGCCATCAAAGTGGGAACATAGATTAATGTTCCTTCAGCTTGGGCAACATCAATCTACAGATTGTGCAAAGAAAGCAGTTAGAAGGAAATCAAAAACCTGCTTTTCTGAAACTAGATTTATGAAAATGCTGACACTCCCAAAAGTGACAAACTAGCACAATGCAAATTAAAATTAAGAAAAAAACATGGTTTAAATGGCTGTTTATTGACCCGAGCCTAATGCTGGCTATATGTATGGCAATTAGGGCTGCAACAACTAATCGATTATAATCTATTGAAAAAGTTGTCAACTTTTTCAATAATCGATTAATCGGCTTCTGATCAGTTGGCCCTGTTCACGGCTCCACACACGCTGCGCGCCGCACCTCCTCCCCACCTCACGCTCGCCGCTGCCAGACCCGCCCGCATCCACGCTCTTCACGCCGCACCTCCTCCCCGCCTCACACTCACCGCCCGCCCACATCCACGATCGGCACAGGGACGCGGGGAGATGTAGTAAGGAGGAGCAGGTGTGGGGGGATGACAGCCGCCGATAGACAGGTCCGATCTCAGAAGCAAGTTGCTGGAAGACTGCTCAGGTAAGCCTGCACTTTCCCACACATGGTGCTCTATAATGTATTGCTGGGATTTGTATTCCTCTATAGCTGATGGTACATTGTGCTCTGTATTATATAGAGCAATGTACCATCAGCTATAGAGGAATACAAATCCCAGCAATACATTATACACTGTATGTATAATGTATTGCTGGGATTTGTTGTACTCCTATATAGCTGGTGATATTCTGCACTGAGCTGTATAGAGGACTACAAATCCCAGCAATAATACATTATACTGCGGAATACCACAAGCTATAGAGGAGTACAATAAATCCCAGCAATAGTAAATTATACAGTGGTGCAATGCCGAATACCACCAGCTATAGAGGACTACAAAACCCAGCAACAGTACATTATACAGTGCAATGCAGAATACCGCCAGCTATAATGTACTATTGCTGGGATGTGTAGTCCTCTATAGTCGGTGCCATTCTGCATTAATTGCTGTATAATTTTACACTTTCCTTTTCACTATATTGCACACCACTATATATTTTTTTTTCTTTTCTTTTCTACTTCTACCGCTCCAAGCTTGCTCCTGTGATGAAGTGCAATCTCAATACAAACTAGTAGTCCATCACTGGAGCCATTTTTAAAAATGTATTGTATTGTTTATCCGATTAACCGATTAATCGAACTTAATAATCGGCTAACTAATCGATTTTGAAAATAATCGTTAGCTGCAGCTCTAATGGCAATGTCCTGGCCTGGCCACTTCAGTTTCTAATTGGATCAAGGCAACCTATCGCCAACAGTCCATATATTAAGACATTAATTCCTATATGGTGGGGATGGTATCACATTACATGGGCATGTTTGAAGGTTTTTGCGATGAAACAGTTGTGTCTGAAGTTGCTGTGTACGGGCAGTGGAAGGATTAATATACAGAAATGCTGGCCCGCAGCATGACACTTTTTTGGATTGGATGCTTTGGTGCATCAACATGGACCTATGCTGCAGTGTGTTCCATTATTTACGTGATAAAGGAGGATGCCAAGCAATGGCCCCATTGATCTACTCTCTATATTTAACTAACAAGCTCCACATAAATCTCATACACTCCGGGATAGAAGGTCTCAGTACACTTCTGGAATGCAAGAGGAGTACTCCTTTAAGGCACCTGGGTATTACGACTCTGTAGTTGCTTTATGAAGCAAAATGCAATATAGTTAACATTAAAGTGCATCTAAAGCCAAAACGTTTTGTTCATGTCAGAATTTGCTTCTCTAACCATATAAGTCAATGTCCATACAAAAGCAACTCAAAGCAGCTTGCATCAGCCTAAAAAGATGTCAAATGCACCTGTCAATGGGCTGTGAGTGGACTTTAGAAGCGTTGCAAACAAGTGGAAGGCATCTGGATGCAATCTGCATTTGCTCATTGACACAAGTGCAAAGTCAATCAACACAAGCCCTTCCTCTCATTTCCTGTTGTGTCTACAAAGCAGTGAAGAGAAATCTCCCTAATGGGACATAGATTGAAAAAGCCTGAAAAATACAACAAAGGTTTTGGCTTTAGATACACTTCTGATGTCTTGAAGGGTCACATACAATTGTCTGCTTTCACGGTACAGATGATTATGCCCCCACTATTTCTCACCTCTTGACCAGACTTGCTGGAGTTCTCTGAATGCAATGACTCAATCTCTCCCTCTATCATGGCAGCCTCTAGGCACTCGTGCAAGTCTTTAAATCCGTTCACCTGGAGAGGATACTGCCCGAACATCTCAGTGTTTTCAAATTTCTTTCCTTAACAAGAGAGAATCAAACATTAACAATAAAAATGAAGGACAGGAAATTAGAGAGAACACTCTTAGCGTCAGATCATCAAGAGATCTCCCTATACCTGGAAATAATAAAATGTCCACGATCTTTGGGGAAATGTGCATTGTCAAACATTTTCAGAATTGAGGCAAGCAAGATATATAATGGGGTTTGAAAAGGTGCTTTTTACAAAGTTTTCAGTAAAATAAATCAGGAAGTGAAATAACGCGGTGCCCGGCAAGCCGGCTCCATGCTCCCTCGTCATGAGGTGACGAGGCGCCCAATTATTACACGGCGCCCGGCTTTACTGATTGCCCAGCTTCCCAACCAATCAGGAAGACGGGCAGCGTGTAATGACTCGCTGCCCGGCTTCCTGATACCAGAAGTATCGGGCTAGGCATCGGAGCTTTTGGGCGAGTACGAGTACTCGCCCAAATACTCGGCATCGGCACATGTACCCATACTAGTATTGGTATCGATGCATCCCTAATGTATAGAATCTGTTATTGATATGGCTGTGAGAGGTTGGATGTTGAAGGGATAAAAATGGGACATGGAAGATGTTTTAAACTGTTGTGTTTTAATCTTTGGTTTACAGAAAACCTTGTAAAAAGCACCTTTTGAAATCCAAATATACATATTGCTTGCCTCAATTGTGAATTGAAGGGGGTGTGGCGCTGAGACCAATTATCCTTCTAAGGCCAGCCTTAGAAGGAAAAATCATTTGGTTTTGGCAAACATTCTCAGAAAAAAAAAATTCTCATTTGCCTAAAAGCTGAACTGTGTGTGTGGCCCAATGCAACCTGTATCTGTATGCCAACAGAGGGTTCATCACTCTGAACTTCCATAAACAAGCTGTGTAATGTATTTGTTGGTGAAATGTTTGTGCCTTTACCCATACTTTGTGACCAAGGACAAGGCTTTTCTATGTGACATCAGTCCCATAATATCCGAGGAATGCCAAGACAAGTACACTTGTCACTGTTAATTCTCCATCAAGTGTTCCGGAAGCAGCCAGCCCTCATCCCCCAGGAAGAAAGAACTACAATGTAATACTGTTTCTTAACCAAGTGCTCTCTATCTATTTCAATACAAAAAACGCATTTCAAAAATAAGGAAAGCCACTATAAATACTCAACAACCCTGACAGCTAAGGAAAAAAAAAAAAAGCCTAGGGGCCCGCTGTCCACTCAAACATCAGATACTCTCAGAGAGGCCCTTCAATGCCAAGTACCAATAAATAATATCTGTATCTTTTTATAGTGTAAATTACAGAGCCTGCCAGACTGCAGTTGCATTATAGGCTTTTCTTTTCAGGGGCTAAAGTAAGAGCTGTGCACTTGAGTATATGGTGGCACCAGAGAACAAAAATACAGCGGCTGCAAATTAAAAAGGAAAAGGTAATTTTCAATAACATTTAATTAAGAAGGGCTGGTGTCACAATTATGTATGTTGTATTAATGTTTTGTGAAGAGTGAAAGTTGAATTTTAAGTTGAATTTTCCCTGAAGAACTCCAGGCATGTAAAAGGTTAACCTTTGCAGAGGCGTTACTCCTGCGCTGCAAGGTTTTACTGCTCATTTTTCTCTAGTGGATGGAACACAGATAGTATACTCACTCAGAGCTGAAGTGACCCCAACTGTATGCTCATGTCTAATGCAGGTGAATGGAGTGCATTGGACGTGATAGGACCGGTCTAGCTTCCAGATGGGATCAGGGATCGGGTGAGTATATTTTGTTTTATTTGAGTCCCTAGAGAAAAGCAAGCGGTTAACAATTGCAGTGCCTGGGTAGCTCCCACTGCAAGGATTACCTTTTTACATTCCAAGAAATTCCTCTACTTGATCTGACTACAATAATTTAAAATGCTATTAGTTGCTATGCATGTCTGTACTTTGCACTGCCTTATGCCCTTGCCGCCTCTTGCTGCTCACACACAAGTCAGAAGTGGCCGTTATGCGGTCATTGTTGCCACCTAGCAAGTATTCTGCAGTGAGGTGCAGGCTGGATCCAATGAAACTGAAAACTCATATGACAAATATGTGACAGCCCCGCTGAAGTAATGCATTAAAACAAAACCAGTTTCTGAATTAGCTCCCAATAAGCTTACATAAAATGACCCAGTTACATATTTTATAACTGCACAAATTCATATCCTGCATCACTAAGTGTTTATTTCAGAGGGAATGGTTCACTTGAAGTCTCCTGGAAGTCAACATGAGAATGTTGGTCTCTTTGGGTCCCCCAGTAGCACTCCCTGGTTACTCCTGCAGACTTTCACATCATTACTGCGTCCTGTAATGATGTGAAGGTTGGAGGGAAGAACCAGTGAGGGCCGAGGAAGACACAGGAGACTGACACTCCCAGAAGTGTCTGTTTCCCAGCGGACTTCAGGGGACCACCCCTCTGGAACGGATTAGTGTTCTGAGCCATGGGTAGCGTAGAGGTAAGAATGGACACTCTTCTTTTATGGGTTTCTGCAGTCTAAAAATACATTACAGGATCACTTTAATCCATTTGCTGCCAGCAATGTAAGGCTTATGTGTTGCTTTCTAATGGAAGCAATTTGGGAGGCTGTAAAGCGGTAAGGGACCTCCCTCCTGGGCACCCAGAACCATTCACTGATCATCCCTGCAGTGAATTAAGCAAGAAGCGACAAGCATTTCTTCTCTTCCACATTTATCTCAGACGTTTGGGTAGGGGAAGAAGCTAATCAAGCAAGATCTGTGCTTGATTAGGTTCATTAGAGCGCAGAGGTGACCCCCTAATGTCTCATTGTCAATTCCATTGTGTTATCACACAGGAAGCCAGCAAGACCCCTATGTGATAGCAGTAAAGTAAAAAAAAAAAAGAAGTTTAAAAAATTAAAAGTAAATAAAAGCAGTAAAACAATAAAGACCCCCAGGATCTCTGTTTCAGAAAAAGAAAAGTAGAATTCCTATCCGGAATGCATACCAATGCAGCCATATAATGCAAGAAGCCCATATACCTCTGTGGCCCGTGGCACTACACAACTGGCTAAATATTTTTACATCAGCAGTCAGGCTACACTTACAAAGAAGTTGAAGACCTCCACTATGGCAGCCATCGTCCTGCAGAAAGCCACACTGCTGTCCAAACTCATCAACATCACAGACATGTCTGTAAAGTCTATATGCGTTATTCAAATTCAAGTTATGATTTCTTGGGTTATATGGCCAAGCATTTGTGGACCATTACCCTTTTATGGCTTGTTGGACATCTCATAACTAAGAGCATTAATAAAGAGCAATAATGATTAGAGGCAAGGGCTTAGACGTCACACAGTGTTTACCCTAATGTAGAAGTGAATGAGTTGAGACGTGTAAATCATTGAACAGTTCCCTGTCTGCAATAAGTGTATCGTAGTAGTAACGTAAGTTGAATTCTTTTCAGATGAACCAGTTGAAGCATCATGCAGAGCATATTAATAAAGCGGCCCATTCAATTGACAGTTTGAAACCGATTATGTTTAGCAGATGAAAGACCATATTCTAGAGCCAGTCTATAGCTTTTCAAACTTTTCCATAAACTACAGTATATCAAATACCAACCTTCATGAACACCCACTGCCAGGAATCGCCCATAGAACAGCTCCACCATTGGGTTCTTTGGCTTTTCTGCATCTCTGGGGAAAATAACAAAAATCACAAACATTGTTGGGTTTCATTAAGGAATATGATCTATAAAACAAAAATGCTTTATACATGTTTAACATTAAATACAGTAAACTATATAAACTGTGGTAAAGGAGCACCGGGCATCTGCCCGCACCACCCAATCATAGTTAATCCAAAAGTCACTTTGCCAGGACGCGGAGATCATGTGTACAGGGATAGTGATTGATTCTTTTTTTCAATTCAAAACGTCTTTATTAAAACGTATAAAAGCATACAAAAGACAAAGTCTTGATGTAACAGTCGCACAGCAAACGTTATAGAGATGCACATATTAAATCTAGAACCATGTAGATATTGTGCTACAACGTAAAAGTGAACATATCAGGCCCTATGTCATTGCAGCGGGCCGTTGCTGCACAATATATGTAAGGCATATATTACAGAGACAAGTTAAGAGGGCATATGCATCCCCATCTCTGCTTACAGTTGAGACAGTTGAGACAGTCTCAACAGTTGAGAAAGAGTTACAAGGGAAGTTTTAGAGTTCTTTGTCACGTAGGCCACACGGTGTAATACAATGTCTTCGGGTTAGTATTGTGTAACTCAAAAATCGTGTGTGGTACATGGCCTCAGGGATGGGGAAAGTAAACAGAGAAGTGCAAAGAAGAATAGAGAGGGTTTAAAAACAGGTAGAAAAAGTTAGAGATGGCCCAGCGAGCCAGGTGAAGAACAGACCAGAAAGGGAATATGTGAAGAGTGGGCAAGAAGGGGGCAGCTAGGAGAAAGAAATGATGGGTAGAAGTTGGCAGGTGATTGATTCTTAACCCCATGTAATCATTACACATGCAAATACATGCAGAGTGCTGGCGTTCAAATGCAGCAGCTGTCACCCAATCATTAACTTATATGGTTGACAGCTACTGCTTGTCAACGGCTGACTAGGGATTCCTGCTGCAGGAAATTGCAAGTTCCTGACACAGGAATCCCCGATTGCACCTAAAATATAGGTGTGAATGGAGTCTTAGGGGCCTATTTATAGCAGAGAGCTAACCAAGCTCTCTGCTCGACATCACCATGCTTATAAAAGCAGCAGTATGGGCACTGTAAGGCGTAACCGCTGCTTTATAACTGGAGCCCTAAGTGGGGAATCTTTTCAACTGTTTTGTACTGTCCATCACAATCACTGATGGTGACAATAAAGCACTGTGCATTCTTTGAGAAGGAAGATAAAAAAAATTAAAAAAAAGCCTTCCAACCACCACAAAGTCAAAGTAAGAGTTCTTGAATAACCTTCTCTACTGAGAGCAGAGTAAATGCTTTGACATGTTACTGCTGCTTCATTTTCCCTCTCGCCTCCAGTGCAATGTGCATGTCACTGAGCTCTTCAATTGTCAGGAAATGTTCGCAGCCCAGGGGCAGCGCCGTGATCTTTATGGAATTGCTAAACAGTGAAAAAGCCAATTATAAGAACAAAAGTGATCGCTCGCAGAGCTGAATCTACCCTAACCTCCACGGAGCTGAGTGAAGCCACCAAAATGTTGAAAGGAAGGAAGTGACAGATGTGTATGGGCTCTTTCTGTGACAACTACAAGTGTGACTACTCGCTGCAAAAACAGAGCACTCTCCTTCTATTCCCTGCTTGTTGTCAGTTGCCTTGGAAAATACATGTTACAAGCCAGAATCTGGAGCCTTTCCACTACAATTACCAGTATACGATTACCGCAGCCTGCTAGGACTAGGGGATGGAAGTGCTTTATAGTTTGATAAGAGTTCCCCTTAAGCTCATGAAAGTGTTTATATTAAACATAATATACTATTTTTACATTCTTAACTTTTTAACCTCTTTTGCATTTCTGTGCTGCTGTTGTTCAGCCTCTCGCAGCATATCATGGTTCTGTATTCTTTAACTGGTAATGAAAACAGAGGACCACGCCACAATGTGTGGCACCACAGCTGTCTGTACTCTCCAGCAGGGGCACATGTGAAAGGGGCACAATGCACGGGCATGATGGTTGTCACTCCATGACAATAGGTGTCTTTAACAAGGACCTTTATGATAGGATCACCAGGTATTATTTGATGCAAGCTGTAGATCTGAAAAGATTGAGAACTGCTTTTATAATTACACAAACACGTTAGAGGGTTAGTTTACTCTTCTGCATATTTCCCCCAAAAATCCCCCATGCTTTCCATCACCCTCAGCAGTTTTCAAAGTACTGTTCAGATGTTAAAAAAGCTGCCCTTTCCTATCGTATTCTGTAGGTCCTGAACAGTCTGTCTGCAAAAACCTCTAGGTGATTGGACACCCACACAGCGTGTCGAAATTGCGCCCATGCACGGTGTGCTCTCCTTCCTTTAATTCATCCGAGACTGCTGCTGGGCTCTGTCATCTTGAATGTGATTTGAGCAGACTCAGAACTGTCACTGCAGTAACACCCCATAACAGGGGCAGGCAACCTCAGGACTTTAGCTGTTGTGAAACTACAAATCAGCATTGCAAAACATGATAGGATTGGTAGTTTCACCACAGCTGGCATGCCAATGTTGCCTACCCCTGCTCTATAGTACTCCTCTTCACTCTGCCCCTGGCTGCAACATGAAAGGTTATGCAGGAAGGTGAGGGCTAGGGTAGCTGGGCCAGTACAGAAAACAATTGGACACCTGGAAGAGGACAGGGTTTTGACATGCAAAGAGGGAGAGGGGCTGCACTAGGGAATTGGCTCTTTCTGGAGTGTCAATTTCCTAGCAAGTTCAGAGGCAGACGGCAAGTCAATCAAAAAAAATAATAATATGGAAAGGAGAAATGCTTAAAGTAAAGTATTTCAAATACTTGATTTTTCTGTGCTTTTACCTGCAATTTTTAAAGTTAGTGGCAGGGCCTCTAAAGTTTTATTCTTGGGTTTAGATATATATATATATATATGTGTGTTTTTTTTTAAACAAATTTATTTATTTATTTTGTTACTTTTCCACACAAAATTCCACGCAACAAAAACAACATTATAACAAAAGTAGGCAGCAAGTTCAGAAGATCTGTGTGATAAGCCCTTAGTGATTTGGAAACACAAAAACACAAGTACAAGAATGAAATGGCACGCGTTATGCTTTCGAAACGGTCGCTATAGGGCGAGACGTCCTAGCTTGACTTTCTGGTTGTGTTGGCAAGGTGAAAACACCTCTTGCCCCTCCCTTTTAGATTGTAAGCTCCAACAGGCATGGCCCTCCTTACCATCTCGTCTTGTATTGTAACTGTAATGCCTTCCAAATATTGTAAAGCGCTGCGCAAACTGTTGGCGCTATATAAATCCTGTATAATATAATAGTAACTGTTACTTGTGGCCAGACTAAACTGAAGTGTCAGGACAAGCCACAGGTAAAATGTTAACACCTCAACTAAGTTTAAATATAGGCTGATTCATTCCCATGAAGCTTGTACATGTGATTCAAGAATGTTTAAATGCCAAATGAATACAAGAATGAATACAACATGAATACAAGAACAGCTTATGGGAACGTGAGAACATGGTCATCAATCCATGTGACACAGGAAGGGAGAATAATGAGAACGTTCTTGTGTGTAATTCTCCGTGCCATTTCATAAAGGGAATTCTAGTCTCAGCTTGCCCATCTTAATTTAATGCAAACAAGGCGGTGCCAACGGCACATCCCTCACCTTTCCTCCTCTGCCTTTATCTGGAAAGCGTCTTCCAGCCAGTCCAGCAGTTTGTGGGTGAATTCACTAACATCTTGCTGCAGGAAACAAAAAGAAAATCAGTGTTACAACAGGATGGCAAAAAAGAGAGACTGATCACTCCATCCATAATTTAACAACATTTCACAGCATAAACAAAAACAAAACAAATACTATGCAGGGGAGCAAGCAATGTAAAATTAAATTACATCTGCAGCTGGAAAATCTCTAAGCCGATTGCTCAAGGCATATATGTGATCCATATATGATAAGCCCTCATTCGCCTCCTAAATCTGTTTTATTTAAATGCAGGAGAAATTAATGTGGTAAGTTTAAACTTTATAACTCATCCATCAATTGTGCCTGCATTGAAATGTACATGTTTAGACCCCATTCACACTGGGACTTTTGTCGCGTTCTGGGATTCCTGCAGTTTGGGACAGATGATTCTTATTGGGCGCATTTATCCAACGTCCAGCGACAGTCATCTATCCCAATTTATTGCATGTAGGATTACATTTGGAGTGCCGCTAAAGGATGCATCTTAAACTCATAATAATTGAACCATTAGGGATAGGCACCACACCCCTTAGTAGAAATGTATACAAGAAAAATAGAGACAAGCGGGGCTTTTAAAGTGTCCAAACCATACGAAATGTCCATCAAACATACATGGTTTTGTATAAAAAATAGATTACATTAAAAGGAGAATTATGAGGCCAGGGATTTTCACTCAGCCTCATAATCTGAGCCGACCTGTGACAATGAAACGGTCACAGGTCAGCTCAGTAGATCGGGAAGTGAGCGAATACATACCGTCGCTTGCTCACTTCTCGATCTATCCCTGCAGAGAGCCGTGAGTGAGAGTCCCTGCAGGGATTCCCCCGCCCGATCCTCCAGTGCTGACTGGCGGAATGGACGGGGTAAAGGGGTGGGCACAGATGGCTCTACCTCTGGATAGGCAGGGCCAGCTGTCAATCCCGCAGCTGGGTGGATCTCGACAGCAATGTCGGGATCTGTTCCGGCGTCTCAGTATACCGCAAGCTGTAGCTCGCGGTATACTGAGCTTTGGGTCACGGGAGAACGCTAGTTTGTGTTCTCCTATGACCCTTAGGAGAACTATGGGGAAAATCACTAACATAATTTAAAGACTTGGTTACATTAGAAATGTCATTGGCATAATACATTGTATAAATATTATATAATAATATTGTATCATACCAATGGCATTTGGAATGTAACCAAGTCTTTAAATTATGTTTATTTTAATGTAATAAAATCTATTTTCTATACAAAACCATGTATGTTTGAAGGACATTTGGTATAGTTTGGACACTTTAACAGCCCCGCTTTTCTCTATTTTTCCTGTATGAAGGATGCATCTTAACAGGGAGATGTGCCGTAGGAATCCATAGGTTCTTGCCACAGGAATCCCAGCACACCCCCATGCAAATGTGCGTTTTTGTTGCGCGTTTCCATTGGGATACATCCAAGTAGCCCTCGGAAAAGCGAATCGCGGTAAAAACGCGTGTCACGAAACGCGCGACAAACGCATATTCGATAGGCCTAGGTGTGAACAGAGCCTTAGAGTATCTAATTTGCTCCTGGACGAACAGATTTAAATTTTTTCTAAATGCAGCTAAACTAAATGCACCTGAACACAAGCAACCTCACAGTGTCCATTAAACTATTTAAAGGAGAACTATGAGATGAGTGATTTCCACTCACCTCATAGTTCTAAGCCGACCTGTGACAATGAGACTGTCACAGGTCGGCTCAGTAGATCGGGAGGTGAGAGAACACATACGGGTTCCCTCACCTCTCGATCCTGTCACGGCTCTCTGCCGTGACAGGGGGAGGGGCTGGATTCCCCCCTCCCCGCTCTGCCAGCGCTGACTGGCGGAACGGACGGGGGAGGGGGCGGGTACAGCTGGCTCTGCCTCTAGATAGGCAGAGCCAGCTGTCACTCACGCAGCTGGGCGGATCCCGTCATCTAAGTCGGGATCCGCTCCAGGTGCGGCGTCTCAGTATACCGCGAGCTGTAGCTCGCGGTATACTGAGCCTGGGGTGACTGGAGGACGCTAGTTTGTGTCCTCCCGTTACCCCGAGAACTATGGGGAAAAACACTGACCCCATAGTTCTCCTTTAAAAGCATTACATGCATTTAGAAAATGTCCTATAAACACATATAAATGAAAGCCAATTTGATTCGAATGAGGCCTCAGGCTAAAAGAATTTTAAAGCCAAAGTCACAAAAATAGCTGTCGACGTCAGGCAGACATTGTAGTAACAACCTCCATTTGATAAAGGAATTACACCGGGAGGGGAATGTATCAAAACTGGAGCAGACAGTATCTGGAGCAGTTGTGCATGGCAACCAATCAGCTTCTCTCTTTTATTTTGAAAGTTTAATTGAAGAGAGATGTTGATTGGTTACTTTGGCAACTGCTCCAGATTCTGTCTGCTCCAGTTTTGATAAATTCCCCCAGTGTGTCTAAATAGGACTGTTTAGTCCAACAGGCACCAGAGTTTGACCACACCGCTCAGTGCACTCTATAAATATAGATCTGGTAAGTCACACTTCCTGTCCTCAGCAATACAAGTCTGTGTGAGGACTCTTTATGTAGAGGGGTGTGGATATTACTCATCTATGCCGACATACAGCACTGCATTGGGAAATAGGAAACATTCCTACAGAAAGAAACTGCCATATAAAAAAGGCATTTCCAAGTGAAGATCAGGTAATAAAATACAGTGGGTCAACAAAGAGTAAAAAAAAAGGTGAGATATTCAATTTGGGTTTTACACTACCTTCCAAGTGAATAGCTTCTAAAACTGTACAATACATTTTCACACATTGGAACAAGGGCAAATAAATGGCTAATCAACTAATCAAATAAGCTGCAATGTGAGGCCCATCTGACTCTGCAGCAAGTAGAAACTAGAAGAAAAATTAATCTTTAGAAAGAAAATAGTTTTTATTCTATAAGAGAAGTAATTTACTCTCAGGACACTAGCATAACCTGTGGGAGCTACTAAGCTGACCTTACAATTCGGTTTGGCAGGGTCCAGTCTCCTGAATGCAGCAGCATAACCAAATGAAACTAAATTACTTGATCCTGTGTCCATTAAAACAGAGAAAACCGTTTATAACCCCAGTCCTGCTTTCCATGACACTGAACCCTGCTCCAATCTCCTGGGTCCCCCACAGCTCTCACTCGCTCCTCCCTCTGACCACCACCCATTTACAGCATACAGTAGTTATGTGCAAGTCAGCAAGAGGAACCAGTGGGAGCTGAGGAAAACCTGGAAGATTGACACTAGTGACATTGGCGGTGTGGGCAGCAGGAAAGGTAACTACAGTCTTTTATGTGCATTGTTGCATGTTACCAATATTGTAGAACAAAGGTGTTGTTTTAACTGCAATGAATACAAATATAATCAGACCTCATTAACGCTGTAGTTCCAATCTTGCTTTTAGAGGGTCACACATGTTTGAAAACAGGTCAAAAACACAAATTTAAAAATGCCTGTTTGTACATGCCAAGAGCACAGAAAGCATAACATTACCTGCTGGGAGTCATTTGACTTGAAGGCATCCTTTAGAATCTCTACTGCTCTAGAGGGATCAACATATTTCCTCTTCGAGCTGACCAACAGTGAGAAGAGATATCTCAGCTCACGCATGAAAGGCAGGTTCCTGTGTTCCTGTGGAGTGCAGATAATATGGGAGTTACGCATACAGCAACTATACATAACTATCACTTTTTACCTACTTCCCCACCTTGTTGCAAGTCTAGCTTTAAAACAAGAGATGATGCTGAAGATTCAGATGTTAAACATTTTTTATATCAAACATGTATGGTCAATTTGGCTAAACATGCATGTTTATATACTGCACAGAAACCCCCCGGCTCAACAGTACGTCAGGCAAAATTATTAGTGATCATTCAACCATTTTTTGGCTTCAGTGCTTTCTGTGTCACTGTCCCGGAAACAGTATAATAATAACAATTCTGATTTTTCACTTATTCTTTGCTCTGCATCTGTGTCTCAGAAGTATTGAAGACCCTTTTGCTAGATCATTATTTTCAACAGAAACATGTCCATAAGAATATATGTGCATATAACATAATTTGTATGCATGTTGTTTAACTGTAATTGCGTCCCTTGTATAGACATCAAAAAATAATTCATGGTAAGTAAAAGGACTGCAAGTAAGAATTTTCTGGGCTTTTACCTGCATATTTTTAAGCTGGTGATGGGGTCTTTTTAAGGCTAGTTTGAGCTAGTTTGATTGAGCTGGTGAGCTGTTTGTGCATTTTCGTTTTTCGCGACTGCTTTGAAAACAATGTTGCCCTGATGAAGGGACCCTGCGTGGCCCCAAAAAGTTGGCTTCTTGACGCATGTGACATATCAATAAAAGTGCTATCCATTTAGCACATTACAAGTGAGTTCTGGTGACTACTATCTTTACTTGGATTGTTACACGGCGCCTTCCATGTCGTCATTTCGAGCACCAACGGAAATTTCGTTTGGTTCAAGCGCTATATGGTGTGCAGGTGATTCTCTAACCCTATTTATACTTTGAAAACCACGCGGTTTTCAATGCATAGAGAGGTCTATGGGACCCAAACCACGCAACCACCACCCGAAAACAGCTCCCGCACTTTTTTGCGTGACAGGCAATTTCGCCAGCGCGACAAACCGCAAGGGTGTGGACAGCCTCCATTGACTTCAATGCAAATCTGTGTTTTGCATAATGAATCGCCAAGGTTTGAACCTAGCCTAAAGTTAGATGGCCAAACATCTAGCAGAAGGCGACCAGAAATGGTAGTCAACAGATTTAACAGCAGGTGTACATAGAAAAAAAAAAAACTATAAACCTATATAAACCTGAGAATATATGCAATTGATTTTAAATAACTTTCCGGACCCAAAGATACTTTGCCCTTTAAACAGCTGATTGAAATCCCGTGTTCTAGCTGCTTTCCATTTACCTTAATGTAGAGAAAAACATGTTCCTGCAGGTTTAACACCATCAACCAGATTGCATTTACCTGAAGGTCAAAACACTTAACGCTTTACTTTCACATGAACAAATTGAAATGCTTATTTAAGCAAAAGGTGCTTTCCCAGTTTAATGGCTTTAAGATGAAGCAAAAGCAAGAGCAGATAGAACATATACAGCACACCAGTGTGAAATTCAATACAGTGTCATTGTGTTTTATAGCCAACATCTCTTCCCCCTCGACTCTCTCCTTAAAGCTTGCCTACAGCTTCTGACATTTAAAGTACATTTTCCTGTAAGACTCACAGCAGTGGCTGCGTAATGGTCTACAGTAACAAACAGCAGTGCTGGGTAATGACGCCTTAAACTGGATTAGCCATTTTAAATGTTGCTGTTATTACTACCTGTATGTGGCTACTGCAGGAACAGTGGGGTTTATGTATAATGCCTTCAATCCCTTGTTCAAAGACTATTTTCCCCAAAATGTCAAAAACAAGGAGAACCCGTCAATATAAAAACATTATCATATCTGATATTGTGCTGCCAGTCAAATATTGGGTTGTCACCTTAAACTGGTCATACACCTATAGATTATTATCTGCAGGTTTTCTATGGTCAGATGGAAAAAGTGCAACAGATTCCTCCATCTGCGCTAAACTGTGTGGATGGAGGAATCTCCCGCTGGGCCAAGCGTCAGTATCTTCCTAGTCGGCCCTGCTGGCTGTCAAAATACCTGAACAATCTGATTGGATGCAGGCATTGTTCAGGTATCTCCCAGCGGAAGATTCCTCCATCCACACAGTTTAGTGTAGATGCAGGAATCCATTGTACTTTTTCCATCTCACTAGGGAAAAATCTGCAGAAAACCCTTAGGTTTATGGCCAGCTTTAGACACGAAAAATGTAAGGTACAACTAAAGGCTCCTGTATGACAGTCTAAACAAGTACTAAATCCAGTTATTTTGTGATGCATAAGCCTCAAAGTAAATCAACATCTTCCTTTACATTCCGTGACTGAGCCAAATCCTCTGTGTCTCAAATGTTCCCCCTCCCAGACACTGCAGATCACAATGGGAGGGTTTCAGCAATAGCAGCAGTGTTGTCAAATAAAAAAGCAGTGGGCAGGGCTATGTGCGTCCAGGTGCATATTGACAAGCTACAGGCTTATGAATCAGCAGTGACGATGCTGATAGTCGTGCCCCCTGCAACATATTTTCATCCCACTGTAGCACAAGCAGATGCAGCCTACATGAGATGTGCAGCCGAGGTAGTGCATGTACACAAGACTCATCTCTTTAGGGAAGCCTATCCCACCTCAACCTAACACCATCACGTTGTCAAACAATTCATCCCCACACAGCTACCTCCTCATGTATCACTTGCCCCTCCCTTTCAGATTATAAGCCATCGGGGGCAGGTCCCTCCTTACCATCTTGTCTTGAATTGTATTGTGATTGTAATGTCTTCCTTATATTGTAAAGCGCTGCGCAAACTGTTGGCGCTATATAATTCCTGTATGATAATAATAATAATAATAATACACAGGCTGAAAGAGGCCCAAGTAGATCAGCCACACTGAGATCCAAAAACTGTAAAAATTTGAAAATAGTATTTTATGGGGAATAAAAGCATATCAATTGCTTATGGTGCAAGGTGCTTTAGAACACTAAGGCCTTGTTCACACCAAATGCAGAGCAGATCTGCATGAGTTTCTGCACACGTAGTGCAGTGGGTTGTGCCGCGCTTTTGATGCGTTCAGGGCCGTTTTTGGTACAAAAAATAATAATAATTTTCGTTTAAAATGGGCTTTCAGTGTGTTCCAGGCATTTGAATGTGTTTTTGATGCGTTTGCATGCGTTCCAGAGCAGGTAAAATAGGGACTGCTGCAGTTTTTTTACATGCTCTGGAACTGAACGCTGCGATGTGAACTGGAGCTAAAAATACCATTGGAATACATTGGACGCAGTTGTGCGCCGGTCTGTAACTGCTCTGCACCTGCTCCGCGCTTGGTGTGAACAAGGCCTTCATTTTACCCATTTAGGCTTTAACGCATTCATTTAAAATATACAGAATATATTAGTTTCTTGTTACATGTGCCTGCAGTCTATATGCACCTAAATTCCTTCCTGTCAATACAGGTATACCTCCCTTTGTTGATATTGCTTCTAGCTATACTGAGTGACTGTATTACTGTTACTTCCAGTCAACCATGTAATTATTTTATGTCATCTCTTCGTCCCTCTCACATCTTCCATGGCAGGCAGAAAATACACAATTACGTATTTCACAAAATGCACATAAGATACTTTTCACATATACCAGACCTTTTGGTTTCGGGGTACATCCTGAGCACTTGCAGGGGGGTTGTAGTTTAAAACAAGTCTACGAAATTCCAGCAGGTTGAAGAGAGACTGGAGAGGGAAGGAGAAGTGATATGAGTACACATATTTGAACATGAAAAAGAACATCAAAGTCAGATCCTGATATGGAAAGAAGACTATAAAAGGAGAAGCACCAAGGTGCCCCAAGGGTAGAAGAATTCTCAAAGTAATATCCACTGCAGATAACAATCTTAGTTGAACAGAAACATCTCCAATATATTCCAGCCAAATTTCCATTACAGCCTGACGTATGTGATAGGAGTAGAACAGAACTGGCATAGAGTAGAATGCCTGAGTGCTGGTGCACGCCTCCAGGTGCAGACCGGGACTTCTGTTCCTTTCCACGGCACTTCCCCATTATCTTCCAGAACACATGCCAGACAGTGTGATCAGAATTTGGCTGGGAAAGAGTAAATGCTTTGGGGGCTGTAGTAAAGTTGTGCGGCAAATCAGGACTTGGTGGCATGGGAGCTTATTGCTCCATGCAGGGCAAGTTTATTTTAACCTAGGCTGGCCATATACTGGTTAGACAAGATAACTTTTGTTCGACTTTCTATTAGTTGATCGGGTTGAATCGACGATCAAATTCGACCATAGTGACAAAAAAACTTGAAGCAGCAGGATGGAAACTTTCTCAAACAAGCGTAAATTCTAACAGTGGATTGTTTTTTTGTTCAGGAAACCCAATTCATTCCAAAATAGAATCAAATAAAATCAAGCGAAATTTCGATGGACATTCAAGTGTGTGATGGCATTATCATGTGGTCCAGCTCTTTCATACGAACATTCATACGGAAATCTACTAGTGTTTGGCAAGCTTTAGCCTTTCACAGACTTAGACATTTCCTTACGCTTAGCGGTCAAGAGTGAAGTAGAGTCCTGTGTGGGATAGGAGTCAACAGTGTCATAGTTTACACAGGACTAGGAACATCTTGTGCGACAGTGCAGATTGTCACAGGAATGCTGCTCGATACCAGAGGCATGTTGGAAATAGAACAGCATATACTAATATGTTTGAGCAGTAGATGGCGCTGTGATGCAATGTTGGTCTCCGTGCTTGTGCATGCTTTTCTATGGTATATAGGTTTCCTGTTAATGCAGTATTCCTGTATACGTATATGTAATGCCCTGCTATGCAAGTCAAACTTAATTTAGCATTCCTCAAGATCTCAGTGCTTCATCTAAACACAGACCCAACAAGGTACTGGGTAGTTTCTTACACAGTTAAATGCTAAGAGGAGGGTGGGGTGTTGGAGCAAACCTGCTGTTTTGCCTTAAAATGCATCTATCTGTAATGAATGCTGTGTGTTTTACCTTGTGGGCTAGGTAATATGAATGTAGCATCTGTTACTTCCTGACAATTTCACAATCTTTTCCGAAGCATGTTAGGAACTTCTGATCTCCCAGACCCCAAACCTCCCTTATCTATTATATCTGACCCTACTCCGATAAATAGTGAGACGTCTAGGAGGGTAGACATCCACCAGACCCCTCAGCTGTCACTTAGGAGACTCATTCGACAGAAACAACTCATGGGCAGTTCACGGTCATCCAGAGATTTTCAACGAAATGGCAAACCTTTGTCAGTGAAAAAGATTGCTTCATAAATCAGAAGTGTTCATTTTATTCTCCATTGCATACCCATAAAGTGCCTAAAGCTTGCCCAAATGCCATACTAAGATTGGCCACCAATGGCCATCCTAGAACTGGCTGAGCACTTGCAAAAGGACAGCCATTGCATGAATGTTATGATGCCCTTGGGGCAGGCTACCTGCCGAGCGATCCATACATTAGTAGGATTGCTTACAACTATATTATGAGAATATGTGGATGGCGGAAGGGGAAGCTTCAATCTGGAGGCTGATTGGCTGAAAGAAAATGAGCAGCTGAAAGTGACATTAAAGTCACATCCACCCCCCACCCCCCCCATGCTGCTTTAAGGACTTACCTTAACATGATGCCTGTTGATCCGATCATCATCTGCTTTCCAGTAATTTCCAGGAGTCCCTCCAGCGCTGGTGCCGGTCTCTGATCTAGAGCTGTGTCTTCTGTGTCCCACGGAGTCTGTCCGCGTGCATGCTCCCATCTACGTGCATTGACTTCCACTGCGTCTCTCCTTTTCTCCCGGCCGAAGATCTCTACAGCACATGCACCTGCCCCATGATCCTTCACGGCCTCTCGAAAATGTTCAGATTTTCGGCCGGGAGCGAGCGGCGGAGACACAAGTAAGTTTGTACCTATTTGGTAACTTTTCTTAAATGTTTTTGTATATATTTACTGCTTGCTAGCAGTAGCAATATTAAAAAAAAAAAAAAAAACTAAGGTTTAATTGTACTTTAAAGAGGCATCTTACCTATCCAATCAAGTGCCAGCAATGTGTTTGGCCAGCATGCACAAGAACTTTCCATTGACAGGAGATTGTTGCTCAATCATCTATGGAAACCTGAAGCTTGCAGAATGCTCATTTCTAATGCCCTGCGTGTTAGTGTACACATTTTATATCAGTGTTACAGCCTCAGCATGTCCTAGATTTTACAGTGCTGTAGAAGACACAGGTATGATATTAACCAATAACAGAGTGCCTCGGCCTAAAGGTAAAGTACAGCGTGCCTTGTGATGCCTGGAGCCAAATGTCCACTGTCATTTACCAGTGCTCGCTGCTGATGTTATCAGAGCTGAGAGATCTTGCATACTAAAATATGATCAGACTCAACAACACAGGCATATAAACTAGTCAGCGTAAGTAAACAAGCCCGTCTCAACAGCTGACGGCAGTGTCAATGATTCACCATCTGTTACAATCTGTTAAAAAGACTTGTGGCAACTTTGATGGCAGAGTAGAAGAGCCATTCATTGTAAACAAATAATAATTTTAGATAAACAGATTGGAATAGGAGCTCGCGGCAGATTGTAAGGGCCCATACACAAAGATGCTCTTCGTACCCAGCTGCTATTGAAATGCTTGTCGAGGAGAACTCCAGATATCAAGTTTTTTCTTAATAGCACTTAACTGCCCTGTGCGCTTAAGCGTGTACAGACTATTTAAGGGTACCCATGGTCAAAAAAATTATAATGTATATATGGTAAAGTTCTATCCAACTTCTAATAATCATATTAATCTAGAAGTTTGTAAACGTTCCTATTGAAGATGCTTATAGCATGTACTTCCTCAATTTCACTCACCCTGTGAATATGTACTTCCTGTGCCACCGCTCTTAAGCCCTGGTTCACACCTAGGAGTGTTTGTGCAGTTCGAAAAGCGCTTTTATCTGCCGGACACAAGAAGTCCCATGATTTTAATGACCCCGAGTAGAAAAACGCCAAACGCCTGAAAAGATACAGGAGCTTCTTTGGGCAGTTTTAAGCGCTTTTCCGCCCCATAGACTTCATTGGAAATGCCCAAAAAAGCGCAACATAAGCAGGTTGCACATTTTCGTGAGCGTTTTTGTGCGTTTATACGTGCGTCCTTCCATTGCCCACAATGGTTTATGAGCTGCCAATCAAAACGCGTGTTTTCATGTACGCGCGTTAAACGGCACCTACAAACGCGCAAATAACCTCACGCTAACGCGTGTACAAACGCTCAAAAACGGTGACGCCTTGGTGTTAACTGGGGCTAAGTCTGCCGTCTGAACTACAACTCATGTCTGAGCAATGTAACATTATCAGTGCTTGCCGGAAGCAATGCATGGTGGGATAAGTAGTCTTGAGAAATGGAGACTGCATCACATGAAGCAGCAGGGAAAGAGACGCAAAGCAAACTGTGAATCCAGGAAGTTGATGAAAGTGATGGGCAGACAGAAGGCAGCACTCACTACATAAAAGGGATTTTTTTCACGTAAGCTTTGATTGTATTATCAAAAGCAAGTCTAGTAGTTTGTATTCCTATTACGATGCTGAAGTTATAACAAGATAGTATATGCTGGGACTTTAGGACTCCTTTAGTGTAAAAATAGCCCAATGGGAAATTACTTTTTTGGTGCCATGAGGAAACTGTTGAAGGAAATGTTGTAACTATGCAGATATTTCACAAACAGCAGAAAACTGGAACTTCAGACCTCTATGGCAGCAAGCTGTATTAGAACACTATTTACACTGGGCAAAAACAAAAGCCTGCAAAGGAACACCTGAGCAATGCATCCTTCAAGCAGGCAAAGATGTGAGGGGTTCAAAGGTTGTTTGTATGGCAATGAGAAATCTGTCTACTCTCTGTGCACTAACACACATTAACCCAATTACACATCAGTTTCTGAAAGCTGGACTGCTGAAAGATTCATACTGACTGGTTGCCATGAATGTGCACGTTACACTTTTTTTTGGCTTCCTAAATGAGCTGAACAGCAATACATTTAGAGAATATGTACACTTGTAATAGACATTTAGAGGCTTAAGGAGTTGCATTTACAGCCTGTAACACAACACAATACAATACCCCTTACCACAGAAAACCCAGTTTAGAATTTGCAGGCTGTGGGGACAGGAAGCATTGGATAGCACACTGTGGCACCCCTACCTACACCTATTACGCAGTAGGAATACAGAAATGGGGGCGCCGGGGGGGGTCTTCAAACAAGTGGGGCCATAAACCTTTCTTCAGATCATTAGGTTGTGCTTAGAACAGGGCTGGACAAATCCCAGGAGCCAGGTAGCCAATTCTCCATAAAATTCACAGCTGGTGTCTGGACTTTTAACGTTTTCAATAATCAGGGATGCTGGAATAGTATTGAATCAGATGCCCAGGACATGCAGTTCCGGGAGCCGGGCAGGTGTTTAACATTTAGCCCTGCTGCAGTCAAGCTGCTGCTCTAATCCTATTTTGGGATTAGAGATCGGAAAAGAGATCGGATTGGTTATCACAGTGATCACATGGCAATGTTTACATTGACAAGCCCTCCCCTTCCTCTTACATTAGAGGCAGGGGAGAGTACAGGAACTAGGGCTGCAACAAGTAATCAATTAAATCGATAAGAATAGTTGGCAACTATTCTCATTATCCATTAGTTGGAAAAAGAGAGAGAGAGAGAGAGAGAGAGAGAGTGAGAGAGAGAGAGAAAGAAAGAAAGAGAGAAAAAGAAAGAAAGAGAGAAAAAGAAAGAGAGAGAGAGAAAGAGATTTTTTTTAATATAACCAATCGAAAAAATAATCAGGCAACTAGTCGATTATGAAAATGAATCATTAGCTGCAGCCCTAACAGGAACTAATGAATGGATGACATGTTCTGTTTAAGCTCACTATCTACTTGTGGTTGTTGATTGTATAAAAGTATTTTTAGATAGGTCTTCTAAGTTGCTATAAAGACCTTATTTAATAAATTTTAACGGTTTTGGTTAAAATTATGTTTATCAGACAGAACAAGTAGATTGTCATCTACTCGCGAGCCACAGCTCGCGGTTATACTGAGACGCCGCAGCCGGGACGGATCACGACATTACTGTCTGGATCCATCCAGCTGCGTGAGTGACAGCTGGCTCTGCCTATGTAGAGGCAGAGGCAGAGCCCGCTGTGCCTGCCCCCTCCCCTGTCCGTTCCCCCAGGCAGCGCTGGAGAATCGGACAGAGGAGGGGGGGAATCCCTGCAGGGAGCCGTGAGTGACAGCCACGGCTCTATGCAGGGACAGGATCGAGAAATGTGCGAGCGACGGTATGTGTTCGCTCACTTCCCGATCTATTGAGCTGACCTGCAACAGTTTAATTGTCACAGGTCGGCTAGAACTATGAGGCCGAGTGATTTTCACTCGCCTCATAGTTCTCCTTTAAATGCTGCTTTGTTTATAAAGAACACATATGACACCTGATCATGTTTAAATACCGCTTGGTTTATAAACACATATAACACCTGAATATGGTTAAATGCTGCTTTGTTTATAAAGAACACATGTGATACCTGATCATGTTTTAATACCGCTTGGTTTATAAAGAACACATACGATACCTGATCATGTTTAAATACCGCTTGGTTTATAAAGAACACATACGATACCTGATCATGGTTAAATGCTGCTTTGTTTGTAAAGAACACATATTTGAAGCAGTAAATAAGTGCCTGACCCTGCAGTTTTAAAGGTCATGAAACTCAAGCATGTAGCTTGTGACCACACTGGATATGGGTACACAATACAGTTTGGTAAACATGAAATGAGCTGGCTCAGATGCTTTCAGGCATTGGAAGCATTAAGTTACAAACATTGCTGAATCCTATGAGATCATTCTTGCTGAATTATTATGAGCACACTGAGCCTCATTTATAACGGCATCTATTAAAAAAAGAAGAAAAGCACGTGCTTGTCCTTTCATTTTCATAGCAACATCAAAAGAATAAAGTAGTATGGCCAACAGAAACTCTATAAAAGGTAATCATTTGTATATTTAATATTGTATCGGCATTTAATTCAAGTATTTGTGAATACAAATAAATACATTTTCTATAATCCCTTTTTAGTCATGTAAAAAGGTGGCAGCATGAGACTGCTACCCCAAACTTTCAGATTGCTGTGCTGTGATTACAGACGTGAATATCAGGATCTCAGGTTACTTACACACACACACACACACACACAAATAATGAAGGGGGGAGGTAGAGCAAAGAAGGCCCCATCTAGATGTTCAATGTGCAGCTGCAGTGAACAAGTGAAAAGCTAGTGCTGGGCTTTCTTATTAGACAGCCATGTACTGCACACAATGAAGTACCTTGTAATGTATATTAGACTGACAAAAACCCAGGTTTGTTTTCTCTTTAAAAGTCTCCTTAACCACCCCAATACCAACACGCATCTGATTTCCTGAATACCCATCACATTTTCAGAAGCCCTGAAGTGCAAGGACAGTAGAAACATCCTCTCAATGTAACCATTTTGGAAAGCAGACAACCCAAGGAATTTGCTCAGTGGCCTGACTCTTTTCACAGGGAACTTGCTAGAGTCGGTGGTTGCCATTAATGTACCTGACTTTTACAGGTTCGTATTCTGACTGACAGACTGTTCTCATCACTAGTTTACAATTTTTTGGACATTGGGGCAGAACAGCAAAAAGACAAAAAAAGTAAAACAAAAAACACTGGCAAGGGATGTGATCTGCAAACTGAAAACACGGGTGCTGGCTGTGATCTGCAAACTGGAAACAGGGGTGCTGGCTGTGATCTGCAAACTGGAAACAGGGGTGCTGGCTGTGATCTACAAATTGGAAAAGCGGGTGCTGGCTGTGATCTACAAACTGGAAACGTGGGTGCTGGCTCTGATCAGCAAACTGGAAACGCGGGTGCTGGCTGTGATCTACAAATTGGAAAAGCGGGTGCTGGCTGTGATCTGCAAACTGGAAACGTGGGTGCTGGCTCTGATCAGCAAACTGGAAACATGGGTGCTGGCTCTGATCAAGAAAAACTGGAAACGCGGGTGCTGGCTCTGATCAGTAAAACTGGAAACCCTGCACTTGTTATGATCAGCAAACTGGAAATAATGACAGTGATCATCAAAATGGGAAAACTGACAATGGCTGTGATTATGTGTATTTTGTACACTGTGATGTGAACTGCCATCATTGGCACTGACTGCCCCTCTCACCGGATCTGTGCTTTCTGCCTGTGTTCTGCACTGTCCATTGGCAGTTTGATCAGAAGCATTGTTTTCACTTGTGATTGGTCACTGCTATCACAAGGTACACAGCCACCGTCACTGGCTCATCGCCTTTTGTCTGTCCAGTTACAGCAAGATCACAGGCACTATGCCCACACGAGCCCGACATTTAAAAATGTCCACTCAAAAGAGGATGTCCCCACACTGGCTATTTAACTACAGCAGAAGGTAGTGGGGTGGTTAAAGAGACATTCTTACCTTGTTCATGAAGTGTCTGTATACAGACCATCCCAACCCCGGCCCCCTTATTGCTCCTCATGCAATGCCACTTTGCCCACAGGGTCTCAAAACGCTTTACTCTCTTACAGAGTGTTATACACAGCAGTGGTGTGGTGGCCATTTTGTATGTTGTACTTGCATCCATGTAAACAGAGCAGAGGGTACATGATTAAATTTAGAGGTGCACCGAAATGGAAATTTTAAAAACGAAACAGAAATGTAAAAAAAAGTGTCAGGCCGAAACCGATACCGAAAATGTTTTTTATTTTTTTTAAATATTGTATTTTTTATAAACTTTAATTTGTATTTATTAATTCATTTTTTATTAAATATTTTTTACTTTACTTTTAGGGCCTTCAGGGAAATATTAGGGGTCTAAACAGACCCCTGATATTTCCCTTTTAAAATAGAAAAAGAGATTGAGAACACAGAGTCCTCTATCTCTTTTTCATGCGGCCGATATATCGGTGCATACCTAATTAAATGCCTTTCACCCAAGCTATTGCAAGTACTTCTTATCTGCCTGACATGACAATTTAAGAGAACACACAATACATACTATACACAACAATTTCAAGACTGACCTCTTTCCAAAGAAACATAAAACCTAACTCTTGAGAGTTATGAGTCTGTCATACCCAAGTTTACACATTTCTTCTATATTCCTTTGTTTTACATCAGTCTTACCTCAGGGCTAAACCTCTCTCCTCCATCATAGCAATGCTATCGCCTCCACTCTACTGCTGTGTTATGTATTTTGAAAGGAGTGGCCCGTACCAGGGAGGCAAAGTCAGAGGTAACAGGAAGGCTGATGTAGAACCTAAGTATGTAGAAGGCTTGTCCTACAATACGTATCACAAGGCAGATGGCTGGTTATCAACTAATTCTATGGAAAGAAGAAGCTCTGAAAACAAACATTTTTCGAAGAGTATGCTATAACATCTTAAAATTGCATCAAGGCCATTCCTGAATAAGAAACAGAAGCAACAGGCCCTCTTTAATGCCAGAATATATCATGGATAGTTTGATTATTACTCTCACCTGGATGACGGCACTGAACCAACAAGTGTTTCCCACATTTTTTAACCCCACCGGGCAGTTGTCTTGCCGCTTTCGGTCATATGGATTGGGAGAGTCACTCCAAACCTCGGTGTGGGTGCGTTTTAAACTGGCCTTGTTCTCGGCTATACTGGCCTCCAACACCCTAAAGCAAGATATAAAACATAAGTCATCATGATTCTAGATCTAAGGGTATGTTTAAAGAAGAACTAGTCTTTCCAAAGCAGAACCTGGCTGGCATCATTAATGAGCCATGGAATATTTTATTTCTTATAATTTAAAAGGAATACATGTTTTTATTACCTAATTTTGTTCTCCATGGTCCCTGAGTGTGTTGTAAAGTAGTCACCGCTCCAAGCTCACTCCTGTGATAGACTACAATCTCAATACAAATTAGTAAACTAAACATAAGATTGTAGTCCATCACAGGAGCAAGATGGAGTGCTGGCTACTTTACAACACACACAGGGTCCATGGGAACAAAAGTAGCCCCCCTCCAATAAGTTATTACTAAAACCAGTGATAATCGAATGCTGAGGCAATTATGATAAAGATTAGATACATTTATATAAACTTACAGATACATTTAAGGGCAACCATAATGTTGATGCGGCCTGCTCTACAGGCTTTGCAAATCCAGACTTTTTAAATGTTGCCACACGCCAGTGACCAGGCTTCTCAATTTGATACTGAGACCACAGCACAGCATTGTGCTCCAACTTCGAAGATGTTTCAATTTGCATATGTAGTTTACTATGGCCACTATGGAACACAGCAAGCAAGCGCTGGAAATGTTTTGTTCTTTTGGTAAATCAATACAGGCTTACTTTGAAAATGGCTGATGGGCTGAGCAGACCCTATACGCTTCATTTAGTTTTCCAGCCTGCTTCAAAGATTACCAAAACCCCAGAATTACAATATAGTGTGAGGTATATACCACCTGGTATACCTGAAGGCCTGTTTTCTAATGGTCAAAACGCAGACACTTCCAGTCTTTACCCACTTTTTACACTCTCTGGTCAATAGGAATGTCCATGAAGCAGGATAGGTGGGCAATCAGGAACGATCTCAGAATCTGTATATCAGAATGGCCAGGGATTAAAGCGACACTAAACTCAGGAGTTAAATCTTAAAAATGCATTCAAGTACCTTAACTAATAATACAAATGTATCTTATTTGTGTATCACTCGGCTGTAGATCCTCAAATCATCCATCACAGGAGCAAGATGGAGTGCTGGCTACTTTACAACACACACAGGGTCCATGGGAACAAAAGTAGCCCCCCTCCAGAAGGAAGGACAGTGTTAGCAGCAGTTCAGAGATGATTTGGGGATCTACAGCCGAGTGATACACAAATAAGATACATTTGTATTATTAGTTAAGGTACTTGAATGCATTTTTAAGATTTAACTCCTAAATGTAGTGTCACTTTAAAGTTACTGGTGCCAGTTTCTTAAACAGCTGTAACTCATGATAATCCGGGCAAAAGCCACCAACCAACTAGTAGAAAGCATTTCCGAAACTGGGGAGCAGGCATAGTTTAGGGCAAGCAAGGACATAATATTGCAGGCACTGGTAATTTCATTAGAAGGGACTTGAGAAAACATGTAGATAACATGACAAAACACCTTCACCATACCTGCTGATGGCTTGTTCCTCGTCAGTAATGCCAGTCTCCCTGAACGTCCTATTTGACTCTTCCAGGCTCAGTGCTATTGCCCTCTGAAGGTCATCTTTATCATCACCAGTGAGATCGATCACATCTGGTAAGGAAAAAAAGAGGAACACTTAGTTGAAGACACCTAATATCTTTCAAGGTGACAGTAAATGCAGTTAATGGTTCCTAAACCTTTCGAAGGAAAAAAACAAAATCTGCTTTACAATGCAGTGATGACCTTTCATCCATTAATTGAGATTGACAAATCGCTAATACAGGTCCACTTTGTGTTTCAGCTTGCTTGCCGTGACAATAAAACAGTCCATGGAAGAAACGATCCCTTAGGCAAAATCTTTTTGTTTGTTTTTGTATTACAAGAACAGAAAATCAACTGTTCACGAAAGACTTCACATGGGAACATGTTTTCAATGATCAAGACTGAGCTTAAAAAGAAAAGTCAAGCATTTTCTATGCAGACAATTACAGTTATTAGCAATCCAGCTCTGTGCCTGGAGAGTAGATAGCAATGAAATAAACTGATTATAAACTGCACTGCATCAGTAACTGGCCTCTGAAATGTTACGCTGCCCACACATGGCAAGCGGCTGATGATTGAAAAAACATATGCATTGAGCAAACGTGCCACATCGGCTGCCACCCATGTTTTCATACATTTTCTGGCTTCAGGTGGCTAAATAATCGAAGAGAAAAGTTTAGTCACTTATAGTTCCCTCAAATCAAGAAAGAATTGGAACAATGGTTGGCAGATTGCTTTGGATTATACATTGCTGTAGGTTCTTCTTTAGTTTGAAAGCCAATGGAAAGCTTCCACAATTGCCACCATTGTCTGTGTTTTTTCTGGACAGCTTGAGGGCCACTATCCCTTCCTATCTCCCCTGGGAGCCCAGCTTCATCAACAGCATCTAGTGTGCGAGTAGGCCTGTGCAAACAGCTCAGCAGCCTTCCATCCAACATCCTTTGATGAAATAAATCAAAGATGCCAGGCAGAAGATGGTCAGGTTTTCCGATAGCGATGCACCTGCCACTGTAAAATACAAGAGATTCCATCCATGCGGTTTAGTGTGGATGAAAGAATCTGTAAGAATATTTTCATTCAGCCCACATGCTAAACAAAGAAAATCTAACAGTGTATGGCACGCTTTAGAAAGCCAAAAACTGTGACCTTAGGGGCTCGTGTAGAAGGGTGTTGCATTTCTGCGCTTGAAATTGCAATTCAGAAGTTACATTTGACCAGTTTTGTGTTGCTCTACAATGAAGCCCTAATGGGTGAAACACTTTAGAACGGGCGGCTCCTACGAGGGGAGTCTCGGTATGCTGGAAGTACTCGTGGATTAATCCTTCTGGATTAAAAATTGGTTGTCAGTTGGACTATGGTGTGTGGCTTTCTTTGATTTGCAGTTTTGTGTTGCATTTAATCAAATGCAGCCTGTCCCACCGACTTTCAATTGAATTGCAGGCAAGGCAGCCTTTTCTCATCAAGCAATGCGTTTTTCATTTGAGCACATGTGTTTTGAGAACTGCTAGGTTCCAACTGCATTTGAGGGTAGCCAAACTCCGGCCCTCCAGCTGTGGTGAAACTACAAATCCCATGATGCATCTCTCTCTGGGAATCATGTCTGTGGCTGTGAGAATCTTGGAATGCCTCATGGGATTTGTAGTTCCAACACAGCTGGAGGGCCAGAGTTTGGCTACCCCTGTCGTAGAGGGTTGCCATTTGTATAGTGGTGTATTATGGTTTGGAACAAATATGGTGCAGAGCTGAACTGATCTTGCTGCAAGGTGTATGTGCAGCTTATACTATCATCTACCTTCTTTAGCCATTCTTTTTTAACTCATCACTACTGTCCCCTTGGCCCCTTGAAGATTCTACCTGCTTAGCTGTCATGATAAATTAACAGCCTTGTAATTTTCTGACTCACAGATTCAATACAAGCATGAAGTCAGTAAAGTCACAGCTGCAACCTTCTTCCAGGTCAGTGATAGAGGAAGCACTGAAGCCATTGGATCAACCTAACAGGAAACTAGCATTTTCAGATGGCAAGGCATAAAATGCCACCCATGTATTTCTCTCAGCACAGGTTTCCTTTAAAGCAGTCTTCTTGATGCCAGACTGGCCTGACTTGCTCCTGAACTCTACATTCACCCGCCCACAATTATGCAAATAGTTCTTTTACACTGTCCTCACCACTGCACTCATCTTTATTTATGGCCAAGTCTGTCATATGTAGTAGGAATTCATAGGGAAAAAAAACAAAAACAAAGCTGTCAGAACGTAGCACAACGCTGAACAGGTTTTTAATTATGCAGCTCCTAAGGTTTCATTTGCATACTTGATAAGCAACAAAATACATCTGATTCCACGTTGCAGCCTGTTAAAATATCCGTGTTTAACTCGGATGTCAATGATTTGGTGCTGGCTTGCAAACAAGAAAAATATTCTGTCAAGCCAGCTTGTTATCTCGGTCGGAATAGGCTCCCAAGCCTTTCAGCTGTAAACATCCTGTCTAAACACAAATTAACAATACTGAAGTGCAATTAAGTCATATCAGCTGCAAGATCAGAAAAAAAAACTATGTGCAGCTTACGGACGCATTCACATAGGATTCAGACACCCGACACTCCAAACTAGAAACCAACAGGCAGATTTAAAAGATAAGTGCACCTTTTGCCTAAAGTTTCCCATAGAAGGAGTGAATTTTGGGCAGTTCTTGATTAACCGGCCAAAATCAGCTCCATGGGTGGCCCTGTTAGCAGCCTCCCACCTGATCTGAAAACTGGAGAACCCGGGTGAAAAATTGTTGGCCAATCAGATTAGGTGGTCACAGCACTTTGATCACAGCAATAGCGGATCGCTGTGATCACAGAGCAGCGACAGCCACAGAGCCGGCAGCAGCTCACTGTGTTGTGCAACTGCGAGCCGGCTAGTGTTACAAAGCCCCTGTAAATAAAAAAAATAAAAAACCCTTAGTGCCCCCTGGTTTAAAAGAAAATGATAAATAAAAAATAAAGTTTTTAAAATTTTTACAAATTAAAAAAAAAAAAAAAAAGTTTTAAAAAAGCCAAAAAAAGTTTACGTGTTGACATATCTGTATATTGTATGTTGCCGTTCTTTTCTTTTTGTACTCCTGTGAAAAATTTTATAAAAACCTCAATTTAAAAAAAAACAAAAACGTATATAATACATGTAGGTGTAATGAATGTGGAAGATGGAAATTATGGTTAAACAAACACATAGCAAAAAATGGAAAAATTGCTTTGGTCCCCAGGAACAAAAAAGTTTCTGAAGCTGTGGCACTGAGGGGTTAAACCACTGGCATAAAGTGCCTTTTGGGAAGACATGTACTGATTCCCAGATTTCTCCTTAATTGTACATTTAACCAAAACTTTTTTGGGGGAAGAGCATAGGGTAAAAACTAGGGATGCATCGATACCAATACTAGTATCGAGTACTCGCCCAAATGCTCTGATGCCTAGCACGAGTACTTCCTGTATCAGGAAGCCAGGCAGCGCGTCATTACACGCTGCCCGGCTTCCCGATTGGCCGGGAAGCAGCTCCATGCTCTCTGGTCACTTGTGATGACAGAGCATGGAGCCGACTTCCCGGCCAATCAGGAAGCCGGGCAGCTTGTAATGACGCGCTCCACGGCATTCTGATTGGCCGGGAAGCTGGTTTCATGCTCCCTCGTCATCTCATGACGAGGGAGCATGGAGACGGGCTCCAGGCCAATCAGAAAGCAGGACGTCGCGTCATTACACGGCGCCCGGCTTCCTGATTGTCCCGGCCAGACGGCTTCGGCTGGGTACCGGAGGAAGGCCGCGTGACAGGCTGGACATACCAAGGTAGGACGGTTCTTTCTTGTTAATCGGGAAGCCGGGTAGCGAGTCTTTACACGCTGCCCGGCTAATCAGGGAGCCAGGTGGCGAGCCATTACACGTCACCTGGCTTCCTGAATGGGACTTCCGTTACTCGGGAATTGGTATCGGCGAGTACTGGATAAATGATCAGTACTCTGCACCAAAATACCGTTATCGGTGCATCCCTAGTAAAAAACCTGTTTGTTTTTTTGCTTGTTTGCATCCAGCTTGGGAGATTTTGCATTCACTTCCTATTCTTTAACAGGAAAAGGAAGAAATCTGAATCCCAACATTAAATGACTGTCACAGGAACATGTATCCATCTCTAGTGTATGATTTACCCTCACCTCTTGCAAGAACCCTAAAGGTTTTGATTTCCCCTTACTATTTCTAGGTGACAATGGTCAAAATGACAAATACAGGGGTCTGTCTTCCACACAGACCATAAACCAGGCAGAAGGTCTAAGCTCCTTCTCTCTGAGGATGTCACAAGGCCCTGTTAGTTAGGGGTGAGAGGTCACCGGAAGTGTTGCTTGACCTTATATTGAAAGGATGATCTGATTCCCGAGTGTACATAACAGAGCCGTGTAATTAGAAGGAATATTCCCAGAGTTCTGTGTTTGATATTATAATTGCTGGCAGATTGCATGTTAGTGGCATGGATACAAGCAGTTAGCAGGGCAGGAATTCTAGAGGCTTCACACTTCTGACTCTTAGCTCCAACAGTCACCATCAGACAAGTTACGTAAAGCTTTATAAGAGGATAGAAATAATTCTGTCATAGGTAAGCCTGCAGAATTAGAATAACTTTAAAATGCCCAGATTCTTATGAAAGCCCAAATGTGACTTGTTCTCTTTAGAACATGACTTACTTGTGTCTGCCTGGCTGCCGACACTGATGTAACGGTCATTATTGGGGAGCGCGGTCTGATAGTACGTGGCTTCATCTGGCTGAGGGAGCTTTGCATTATTTGCCGTGAGAAACGTCACCGCTGACTCCAGATTTCCATTACTGTCCTGAAAAAAAAAACGCAAACAAACAGCATTAATTACATTAATTTAAAACAGAGATGTGAGGGAAACTGTGCGCCACCAACGCATATTCCTATTTAAAAACGTACTTCATGCCATCGTTTCATGAATCCATTTATAGTGTCATTGGAGATTCGAATTCAAACATCTAAAATGAGATGTCTAGTGCAGTGCTCGTCTGTGCTGTGTGTGCATGACTGCTTAGTTCACCATGGATATGAATAAGGGTCAGGAAGGGGCACCTCAGGGAGCTGCAAAGGGGCTCTAGGGAAAACAATGCAAGTCAAAATGCACCAATGGCTTTCACTCACATATGTCACATCCGTTGAGGGAGTGTGCAAAGAGTCATTAGGCTCAGTTCATTCTTCAACATGGAACTTTCAGAGGTGCTCGGCAGGTGATGGAAATGCACTCAAGTACTCCTTTTGACCTCCTGTTAAGGCTAGGTTCACACCTAGGCGATTTAGATGCCGAGCTGTTGTTGCACGTTTTTTCGGCCATGCGACTGTTCATCGTAAGTCGCGCGGGTTTTTTTTTTTTCAATGCAGAGATGTCTATGGGACCCAAACCGCGCGACAACTGCCCGAAAATAGCTCCTGCACCTTTTCGAGTGACAGGCGAAAAAAGGTGTGAGCAGCCTCCATTAACTTCAATGCGAATCTGTGTTTTGCGTGGTAAATCGCCTAGGTGTGCACCGGCCCTTAAAGTGTATGTGTAGTTTTGAATAGAATATGGAAACTTTCTGTTCCTGTGACACCAAAACAATAAATGTGGGGTAGGGTTGTCATCAACGCAGAAGGACACGCAATAAAAACATGATCAGAAATTTGTGTTTTTGTCTATACGCCTGTTGGAAGGATTTGACATCACTTAATATAGCGTACAACGTAAAATAAAAAAGGAATTGACAGGAGTTAAAAACAAACACAAACTTTTAGGAAATCCAGGAATATAAAGCAAATCTACAAAATCTAAACTTTTATCTTTGCCCCTTCTTTGCTGTACTGGTAGGGATATCACAGACTCAGGAAAGGGTAAACACTGCTCTGTTTACATTAACCATGTCTCCATCTGTGGCGTTTGCACACCGCCAGAGGCAGACAGGTTGTTCATGCGTTTTCCTAAGCTAGTCGTGAAAATCAAAACGCAATTTAGAGGAATCCATGATGACTTAATTCTAGCGTGGATACATGTTCCCTACCCATGCAACACTCACACTGCCTGCTTCAAACAGTTTGCCATCTTTGGTGACTGCATGGATGCACTGCTGCACACAAAACACTGAACCAAAGAAGTTTTTTCTCACTGAGTTTTTCAGAAAGCCTGTTCATCCGACAAATGTAGTTTTGTCGACCTATGGACCCAGGCGTAGTCTGGAGATGGAGCGGTGACACTGGAAAGTGCAAAGTTGAACCAGGAAACAGTGGTGTCACATCACTGGCTGAACAGAGTTACAAATCCTTGGCTGGGTAAAATACAGTTAAACATCTCAGCTGTGTAGAGGTTTGTGGCCAATTTAATTCATCCAACCATGTTAAAGAAAGACATTTTTTTCCAAGATATGTGGAAGTGGCCAACCACATCATCAGAATGGGAGGTGTCAAAATTGTTGAACCAATGCAGAAGTGCTAGCGGTGCAGTCCCTAAAAACACAGAAAGAATGACATTTCACTTCTTTGGGGATGCTCGTGGTGTGTATAATGCTCGTACTTTTTTGATCTTTCAAAGACAGAGGAAGAATTTCCATGGAGTTTTGCTCCTCCGGCCATTGCCGGTGAAGTCGGACGCCTGCTCCTTTCTCCATAATGTAAAATAAATGTAAAATGACCTGATCATATCTGGAGAGAAAAAAAAGAGGGACCTCAGGACTCCAGTGTAGAGCTCGTGCTGCCAGTGTCCAAGTGACATATCTAGCCAAGTATAACCCCCACCAACCTGCATCTATCAAAAACTTTAACCATTGAGGGGACTGACCCCCAATCACAGGAAACAAAAACAAAAGCTTAAAAGGAGAACTATGGGGTATGTGTTTCTCCCCATAGTTCTCCTAAGGGTCACGGGAGGACACAAACTAGCTTCCTCCTGTGACCCAAAGCTCAGTATAACGCGAGCTACAGCTCGCGGTATACTGAGACGCCGCAGCCGGGACGGATCCCGACATTACTGTCGAGATCCAACCAGCTGCGTGACTGACACATGGCTCTTCCTATCTAGAGGCAGAGCCAGCTGTACCCGCCCCCTCCCCCGTCCGTTCCTCCAGTCGGCGATGGAGGCTCGGAGTGGGGAATCCCTGCAGGGAGCCGTTACAGTCACAGCTCTCTGCAGGGACATGATCGAGAAGTGAGCTAGCGACGGTATGTGTTCGCTCACTTCCCGATCTATTGAGCCGACCTGTGACAGTTTAATTGTCACAGGTCGGCTCGAACTATGAGGCTGAGTGAAAATCACTCACTTCATAGTTCTCGAAGAAATAGGACACGTGGGTTCACTACAAGCAGCCCTTACAACTCAACAGCCTTGTTGATCTTAGGTTATGTTATAATCACAGTGCTTGCCAACATTTCAAGGACAAACCAAGGGATTTCCGAACTGCTTATTGTTTGCGCTCATTCCAAACACGTGCGTTTGCGGGCCTCGCATATATGAACAAATGTTTAATAGGAAATCTTTCCAAAGATTAACAAAAATGCTTGAAACGCAATTTGTGCAAAACCCCTTTTTCTAGAGTAGTAAGGACAAAACAGCCAACCTTCAGCTCAGTAAACAGAATTCTTATATAGAATGGATTGATTCATCAGGAACAAAGCTGCATAGAGTGGGGGATCTTTATGCAGCAAGAATCTAGGGATGGTTTAGGATATTATTAGAAATGAGAACTGTAAAGGCCTTCTTTGGTCTTTAATGGCAACTTCCAGCACAAGGTTGCATAGCAAAGCTTTATGGATGTCCAATCTCTCTATTTCTTTATACTAATTTACAGTTACGCATTAGCTGGGAGTTTTAGCTCAATATTCATATAACAATGTCATGTGCTAAAGGACCATGACAACCAAAACACACATATACCTGTAACAGCAGTATTACTGCTGTTACAGGTATTACAGTGGGTCGCTGCACTTTTCTAGGTGAGAGGTTACTCAGCCTCCCCCTAGCGCAACACTGTCAGTTCTCGCACCAAGCAGCATTTAAAATATGCTGCCCGGCAACGAGTGTCAGCTTGAGGTGGGCTGGGGCTATAGTCATGAGGGAGCTCCATCCATACATGCATGGCTTACAGCTCCCTCATGTGTCTTGTAGAGGTGCCTGAACTTGACATCACATTCTGGCTCCCGAACACCTCTACAGGTGATGCAAGGGAGTTGTAGCAGAAATGCACATATGGATGGAGTTCCGTCACAGCACAGCAGCCCACACTGGACCCCAGGCTGAGGATCCGCTCCAGTTCTTTTAAGATAGGGAGACGAGGTGGATCTTTAAAAAAAGAAAAAAAATAATCATTTTTTTGGAGTGTGTAGGAGAAGGTCTGTGATTGTGTGAGATTGTGTCTGTGGTTATGTGTGTCTGTCAGTGTTTTTGAGGGCCTGTTCACACTAGTGCAGTGCGTTAACAGTCCCATGCGATTAATGCACTGCACCACGCAATTGCATCTACTGCGCATTCTGGTGCATTACGTTGCCATTCATTTGAACGGTACCCCAAATGCACCACCCACTCACAGTTCGATCGCCCACAAAGGAACGTATGGTACCGCAATGCCATGCATTCCAACACAGTGTGACTTGGGTCGCGACTTAATGACCAAGGACAAATGTGGGTCCTGAGGTTACACAGGTTGAGAACCACTAAAGTGCAACTGCAAGCCGGCTGCGTGTTACAAAAGTGAAACAAAGTACCTCTGAGGAGAATAGTGTATTCTCCTCAGATATACGAAGTATGAAAGACCCTGTAAATTAAACAAAAATAACTCCTCAGTGCACCCTAGATTATAAAAAATAATACATTTGAAAAAAATAAAAATAAAGTTAACATTTTTTAAAAATGAAAAAAAAAAGAAAAAAAAGTTTGAAATAGCCACAAAAGTTTTAAAAAATAAATTTAATTTAAAAAACAAAGAAAATATAGTGCTGAGGAGGCTTTTAAAGATAGGCAACAAACATACTACATTCTACAATTGTTCCAAACTAAAATTGTATTTCACTCCTTGTATTTTGTGACCTTTAACTCCCAAAATAAACTGGAATCCCAGACATAAAATATACCCAATAAATCGGAACTACATACATATACATATATATATATATATATATATATCAAATCAAATTAAAGCCCATTTGTACTTTAAAAAAAACGTTATGTAATATTTGTAGGTGCAATGAATGAGGAAGATGAAAATTATGGTTAATAGAAAAAAATGGCAAAATCTCTCCGGTCCCCAGGAATGAAAAAGGTTTCTGAAGCTGTGTCACTAAGGGGTTAAGAAAGTAAATTGTCATTCATAAACACAACATTCCCCTGATTTAGCCCCATGTATTCTAATGAAAGTATTGCTTGGAAGACATGTTGTTTATAATTTATCTGAATGAAGCCTTCAGAGACATACAGAAGTTCCGATATCAGAGTTCCTCCACACCCACCATTGTTTAGCATGTCTCCAGCAAACCACACTGCAGCCAAGTCCTAGGAAGGTTCCAGACCTCCTCCCTCATGTTGATTTCAGAGCTCTTACAAAGACAGTGAAAAAAGTAGCCAGTAACTGTGGGTGATGACAACAAAGTTCAACGAATGCTAAAGTGTGTACTTAACCGAACCCTTTCGGAAAATGCCTTGAGTGCTCCCTTTAAAAAAAAAACAAAACCTAATAATAATTCTAATTCACATGTGCGTTCCGATCGGGTCCGCCTGTCAGTTTTTAAGGCGGACCCGATCGCATGACCAATGCTAGTCTATGGGCAGTCGCAACTAAACAAAGGGGCATCAGTTTACACCCAGTTACCCCGACCCCGGCTGGGTCCAAAAAAACAAAAGTAATAGAGTTCCATATGGCTGGACCTGATCGTGCCAAAACACAAGAGGGAGGAAAAAGAACTGCACGGACACGGGTGTCACAGCGGTGACGTCCGATCCATACCGCTCCAATAAGGCGATCTGTGCACAGATCCACTCCTGATCAGCCCATGTGAAAGGGGCCTAAATAATATTAGAAACCTTTGAAAGGGGCAATCCTCATAAAACTCATTAAGTAATGCTAGAGAGCTGAATCATAAACTAACTTTTCTCTCTGGCCATCATTAAATTCCTGTGCATGACGTCTTGGGCCTGCACCTCTACTGAGGCCATTACATGGCTGTCTCACTGGAAAGGGTCAAACCTCATAAAATTCATTACGTTCTCTGGCCATCATTGGAAATTCACACCATTCTCGCACTTTTGAAAAATTTAAACAGTCCCTTATACAAACCCAAAGTGGACCTGTTTGGTACGAATAGTAGGTCCAATCTGAAGGCAGTGCGGATCTCTGCAGCACTGTACTATGAGCCCAAGCGGAAGTAGTGAGACACCCCCAGAGGGTCTTTCCATGATAACCTGAGCTCAAAGAAAATAGACCTGGACTGAACCTCGGAGCAGCGAGTCTGTGGGGGGGCAGCACCAAAGAGGAGGCAAGTATTCCAGCATCAACTGGTTTACTTATTTTTTTTACAAAGCTGATCTATTAGGAAAAACAGAACTAGAGTTCTGCCTTAAAAGAAGTAGAACATCTTGGAATTCTAATTGAGCAAAGCAATAAAACGGTTTGCTTATGCAATAGAAATGAATGGAAAAGTGACAGAACTTACTTTTAACGCTTGTTGAAGTACCTGCAGGTCATTAATGCCGGTGATCTCCCGAAGCTGATTTATGAACGTCTGCTGGTGCTGAAAAACAAAAACGGAGGCCACTGTCAGCAGGGGTTTTCATTGTACAAAGCACCAGCAGCATCCGATTGACAGGAATCCATTCCTTTTTTTTAGATGTATGTTAATGTAATAGGCTTAAAGTGTATTTCAATCTTTACAGCCAATTTTGAGACACTCCCAGTTTGCTATGTGTTCCCATTCACACAGCATACCTAAAAATCATTTAAAGGGTATCTATGGGTCAAGTCAAGGTCTGAAGAATGTAACATTATCATTGCTTGCTGGCAGCAATGCATGATGGGATGTGTAGTCTTGAGATTGCATCACATCAAGCAGCAGGGAAAGAGACACAAAGCACACTGGGAATCCAGGAAGTTGTTGGAAGTGATGGGCAGACAGAAGGCGGCACTTACTACATAAAAGGGATTTTTTTCAAGTAAGCGTTGATTGTATTATCACAAACAAGTCCAGTATATATCCCTATAACAATGCTGATGTTGTAATAGGAGAGGATATGCTGGGACTTTACAACTCCTTTAAAGCTTCCCTTCTGTACACGGAGTACAGGGAGTCAATTGGTGGGCGCAGTCACCATGCAGAGGATGCTTTGTCCTTTTTTCAATGGATACAAATCATTTTCTGATTGGATGAGGTGGAGATTGAGATGTCATCTGCCCCTCTTCTCCACCTTGGCCAATCAGAGAATGGCTATGGAGCAAGTTTATACACAGAACTCTAGAGGCAGCTTGTAACGTGCAATGTTTTCAATATGGACACTTTAGTGACAAACTAGTTTATAGCCCCTTTGCATCCAATGACGTACATAGTACGACATAGGCAGCGGGCCTGTTTAAACAATGGGACACCAGGACTCGGTTAACAATTGTAAAGTCGGTTGTCAGCTTTACATTAGAAGCGATTCTGGTGGCTAAGCTGCCGCCAGATAGCTTCTACAGTCCAGTAAAGGGTACACAGGGTACACAGTGTTAAATATGGTAAACCTGACTCCCAGAACCCTCCTTAACATTACGCAGAAGAGGAAAGCTGAATAAGGCTTTTTTTTTGAGTTTTCACAAGAGGGCAAGATGAAATTTTTATTTCTTTTTATTTTCGTTATGCTTTGTGAATGGGTACATGTAACAAATAGAAACTGGGTGTTACACCAAATTTGACTGCGAAGGTAGAAACACACTTTAAAACAAATATATTTTTACATTGCAAATTAAAGTTATTTGTAACCCATATATGTTGTGCTTCCTCCTTAGCAGTGCTAGACAATGATTGTGTTGTACTCCTCCGCTCACAATGCAAAGTCAATCTGCAACGAGTGTCCGAAAACAAAAACTGCAGTAGTGTAAAAATTTGATCATGGCGGCGATTTACGGTGTGTGATTGGAAGGAGTATCTGCTCGAAGTTCTTCAAAAACAGAGACTTGCTGGAATGGTGTTCGAGGTGTGGTAGTTCCACAGAGCCAAAATGTGGGGATGGTGTGCTGGGTTGCTTGTAATTCTGCATAAACAGGTGGAATGCAGGGGGTGGTGTCCATTGTCTTGTAGTCCTACAAAAACAGGACGATTCACGGCAGTGTGCTAGGACTTGGTGATCTACCAGGGAATTGCTGGTACGGTATGCTAAGATGTGTAGTTCTAGACATGAAAATTCATGGTACAGTGAGCTGGGACGTCCACAGAGGCATAGGATCAGTTGTAGTTCTACAGACACAGGAAATCAATGATATTATTATGTACTGTATGGAAGCAATCTGTATTATAGCAAACAGACTGCAGATGCTCCCTTCCCCCTGCACATCTCATCACCAAGGGTGCTCTGATTGCCTATTAGGGCTAGCAGCCCCTCTACATGCAGGGAGAAGAACGTGCAGTTGGCATGATTGGCTTCAAGCCATGGGTGGAAATGATGAGCTAGAAATGCTTTTAAAGTGTTGTGTATGGATGGTTTTGGGTACCGTAGTTTTTCACCATTTCACGTACGCACACATTTTGAGGCTTGATATATTTGGTATCTATTTACTCGATGCAACCTCTGCTTTTACATTTTACCAAAAAATAGGGCATTATATTGTGTTTGTGTGCACTAACATGGAGTGTCATTTTACTGAAAACACGTTTAATAAACAGTAATGTGATCTAAAAAACTTTTCAACTGCCACCATTGTATTCTGCCAGGTCTCTGCTTTCAGAAAATGTATAATAATTGGAGGGTTATAAAAGTCATTTTCAGGCCTTAATTGTGCATTTTAGCATGAGTGCAAAAAATAGGGGACGGGGAAAAAAAAAAGAAAAACAGGCTCCGGCAGCTAACGTGCTCAACCAACGCACTCCGAGATGGAGACAAAGCACAGAAGTGCTTACAGAGAACATGCTGATAGAAGAAGCAGACTGAGTAGAGGGAAGAAACTCATCAGTATGATGCGGTTCCTTCATTGTCCAGGTAGCAGGCTTGGGGTGTTTATGGAACAGTGATCATCAGGGACCTGAATGAGGCCTCGTTCACACCATATACAGTGCATTCCGGCCCGATTCTGGATGGAACGCACTGCCTCGCATTGCGGCCGGCTCATTTTGCCGGGCTGGAGGGGGCGTGGCAGGCCATTGGAGTGGCACCGTAGCCACGTCCTCCGGCCTCAATGCGATCGCCCGCACAGGATTGCAAGGCACATTGTGCCTGCAGTACGGTCCAATCAACATAGTGCTTGCAGCACTTGCGATCCCGTGCGGGCGATCGCATTGCGGCCGGAGGGCGTGGCTACGGTGCCATTCACTTCAATGGCCCACTCCAGCTCGGCAAAAAAGTGAGCCAGTGCGTTCCATCCAGAATCGGGCCGGAACGCACTGCATAAGGTGTGAACGAGGCCTAAGGTATATGGCAGAGGTCCCTGGAGTACAAAACTGGCTGCACAGAATTAACAGTGCACATATATTTATTGACACAGTATATTTGCCTATGTATTGGGAGTTAAGTGACACTAAAAGCTAATTTTTTGTTTTTCCCTAAAGCTGCTGTAAGGACTTACTCTTAAACCTGCCAAGGCCTGACAAATTTGCTTTGAATGTAGGAGCCAGCTAAAAAAAAAAAGTTATGAGCCAGGACATGCGCAAGCGCAATCATCATTTTTGTATGTAGGAGCACCCACATGGGTAGGTGGACTCACAAGCCCCCTATGTGATTGCACATTGAAGATGACAGGCTCTCTTTAAGGTGACATTAGGGATCTATTAGACCCCTAGTGTCACCTTTCCACTTCAATAGCTTTTGCCGGGGAATGACAGCTGCCTGTAAAACCAGAAGGCAGTGGCTGACAGTAATAGCCAGCCTGCTTTTGGCTACTGCAATTTAAAATAGCAGGCTGGCTATTGATGCCAGCCACTGGATGGGAGAATAAGCAGTTGATCCAAAGAGGGGACACAGCGGTTGTGTCCCCACCGATCCCCGCTGCCTCTGCTGATACATGTGGGGAGAGCATCATGGATCGATGGGGACCCAGACCGCAGCATGCAGTGGGCTCCCAGTGGGGAGGGGAGCAGGAGCAGAGCTGCTGTGGTGGCGGCGACAGGGGACAGTGAACGGGCTGAAAAAAGCCCAGACGCCAGGAAGATCAATTTCTAGTCTCCATGGTGATCGGGGATTTGTTGAGCCCTGCCTTATGTGTTGCCTCTTGATGTGTACACTACTTCCTTCCAGTTGTTTCGAGCTGTCCCCCCAGTGCTGGAGCCGTTCCCCGATGCTTCGGTGGCTCCTCCATCTTTCAGTGTCCCGCAGAGACACCCCTGTGTGCGCACTCCCAGCATGCGTTCATTGAATCACATTGTCTCACACTGCAAGCCACTCCTCATTCCCCCACCTGCAACCTCAAGTGCGCATGAGCCAGCACACATCTCCCACACTTACATTTGGGAAAGCTGGGAATGAGCGGCACAGTCGGGTAGATATTTAAAATGTATGGGCACACTGCAGCTTTGGTCATGCTATACTGCTTGCTTGTAGGAGAATAACTTAAAAAAAAAAAAACCTGAGAGCACCACTTTAACTACCCTGTTTCCCCGAAAATAAGACCTACCCCAAAAATAAGATCTAGTACTATTTTTGGGAATTGCTAAAATATAAGACCTACTCTGAAAATAAGACCTAGTTGTGACCCTTCCCAGGGCCGGCGGTGGCATAAGGGGGAACTTGAAGAGCCGCAGGAGAGAATCAGCTGTGCCAACAAAGCCAGCGAGGCGCCACTGGAGGGAGCAGAGCCGCATAAGCCGATGCTTCCTCTATAGCGCCGACTCCTGTCACTGGCAGAGTGATACCAAATGCACTCCGCCTGTGAGGAATCTATAGTGAAAGCGCGCTTCGCTCATTCTGGCCAGCGATTGGTTAGCAAATTGCTCTTGGAAAGGTACGGCACCCCTGATCACCATATTTTTGTACAGGTATTCCTCACTTAACGACCGAGTTCCGTTCCTACGACCAGGTCGTTAAACGGATTGGTCGTTAAGTGAGGAACTCTATACAGTACTATACTGCATTAGTACAGTACTGTATAGCGTTGCCGATGTACAGTACCGAACAGTGTACTGTACATCCGGCAATGGAAATACTTACCGAGACCTGCAGTGAAGATCGGGGGATGTCACTTCCGCCGGCGACCCGTCGCACTGACGCTGACGCGGAAGGTCGGAGGTCGATCGGCGGTCCGTCGTAAGTGCGAGTGGTCGCAAAACAGGTAAGTCGGTAAGTGAGGAACATCTGTACATGAATACATGTAGACTGTTGTACATAAAAAAATAAAATAAAACCTACCCCCGAAAATAAGACCTAATGTGTTTTTTTGAGCCAAAAAAAATATAAGACAGTGTCTTATTTTCGGGGAAACACGGTATGTCTGCTTTCTTAACAGTGCTGGTTTATCTGCTTTTTTGTTACTTTTTCCCTATTTCCATCCTGCTGTTGCAGAATTATGGCTTTAGATAACAGGGAAATGCATTACACGTGACATGGCTATAAGAGCGGCTCTAGTTGAACTGAAGTGTGTGATGATCGTGTGGCGCGGTAGCGACACCCCACATTAAATCTGACAGATGAGGCTCATCACTATGTAGAGCTTCCACTTACATCTCTGGAGCACTTTCAGCTGTCTGCTGCTTCTGTTCATCAAGTGGACAGCTACACTGAGCTTTAAAGTATTTTGCTTTACAAGTAGTCATTTCCAGAAGCCAAGCTCCTCGCAACTGCAGAAAATAAAGTTCATCTAAACCCAAGAACAAAAAATGTAATGTATCGCGGCCTACAAGTACCTAGCAGAGGCGTCTGCAGTAGTTTTTTTGTCGCACAATTTCAGAATAATGTTCCTCAATGTAAATATTTTACTTTGACTTTAAATATATCATCTACAGTACATAATATCATCAAAAGATTCTTAGAATCTGGAAAAAAAAAAAAATCACAAAAATTGCCCCTTGTGCACAAGGGGCAAGGTCGACACACAATATCGGATGCCCATGATTGAAATTTGACATTCTTTTTGGCAACTATGGGAGCCACATCCTCAGGACTAAAGAGGAGAGGGACCTTCCAGCTCATCAGCGGTCGGTTCAAAAGCCTGCATTCTGATGGTATGGGGGTGCATTATTGCCTCTGGAAAGGCATCCTCAACGCTGAAAGATACATTCAAGGTTTTGGAGCAGCATATGCTCCCATCCAGATGACGTCTTTTTCAGGGAAGGCTTTGCATATCTCAGCAGGACAATGCTAAAATGAACCACACGCACAGGTTGTTTTTTTGCACTTTTATGCAGTATTTAAAAAGGAGAACTATGAGGTGAGTGAAAATCACTCATTCTCATAGTTCGAGCCAACATGCGACAATTAAACTGTCACAGGTCGGCTCAATAGATCGGGAAGTGAGCGAACACATACCGTCGCTCACTCACTTCTCGATCATCTCCCTGCAGAGAGCCGTGACCGTCAGTCATGGCTCCCTGCAGGGATTCCTCCTCCCCCCCCTCCCCGCTCCGATCCTCCAACACTGACTAGAGGAACGGACGGGGGAGGGGGCAGGTACAGCTGGCTCTGCCTCTAGATAGGCAGAGACCGCTGTCACTCACACAGCTGGGTGGATCTCGACAGTAACGCCGGGATCTGTCCCGGCTGCGGCAGTCTCAGTATACCACAAGCTGTAGCTCGCGATATACTGAGCTTTGGGTCACGGGAGGAGGTTAGTATATATGTTCTCCCGTGACCCTTAAGAGAACTATGGGGAAAAACACTTACCCCATAGTTCTCTTTTAAGGAAGGGCAACGGGGCAACTCTGAACAAGTGAGCCTTGCCTGAATGGCTATCTGCACTGAGAAAAAAACACTGTATACGTTAAGATGGACTACAGAAGCTCAGTCCCCATTCACAGCTGCGTGATTTGAAGTGCTTCAACTGTCATGTGACAATGCTTGACAAAAGGAATTCCATTCTTTTCTACGGGGTCCATTCACACCTAATGTTGAAGATGGTGCAGGCCTTTCTTTAGGTGCTACATAGTGTGTTTTTAGCCCCATAGACTTCCATAGGAGCTCATGTCTCCATGCTCCCACCCCCAGCAACCTATATTTTATTTTCCCTTCATTGCTCAAAGCAAAAATGCAAACTGCATATAAACACATTAAATTGCATGAAAAATGAGCAACACAAATGCAATGAAAAAAAAAATACAAGAAAATGCAGACACACGAGGGTGAACGGCGACTAAAAGGGGGAAGCTGCGGAACCGACACATTTGAAGCAAAAAAAAATGCAAGGGATCAGTCTTGGAGTGAGGGGGTGAGGCTGAAGCACTAAAGTGGTTTAAACAATTGCTCATTCCTGGAAAGAAAAAGGCCATCTAACATACTAAAGAAGATTTTGTATTAACCCTTACAGTGGGGCTACCCTCCGCACTGCAAGGGTTAAGTACTTGTTTTTGTCTAAGATTTAAAAAAAAAAAAAGTTACTCACCCGACTCTCCGAGCTGGCCAGCTTTGACAGCGCTGCCTCCAGCCTGTCTCCTCCTCTACTGCAGCGATGGTATATCCCTCGGCTTCCTCACGTCCTATATACAATGTACAGAACGTGATGATTTACTTGACCTTGCTGCAGTGGAGGGGGAGAGAAGCTTCAGGGACCTGTCTAAAAGTAAGCATGCTCCGAGGATCAGATGAGTAGAACTTTTTTTTATTTTGACCCTGGGCAAAAAAAAGAAGAACTGAACCCTTGCAGTGCCGGGTTAGCCCCACTGCAGGGGGTAATAATGTTGCTTTTCCAACAGAGCTCTGCTTTAAGCTTCCAAACACCTCTGTGTCCAATACACTCATCCATCAGACCATAACCAACAGTTAACCACATCCCATGACTCATTTTTTTTCATCAGCTGATAACAACACTTTGTTGAAACGGATGACAAACATGCTCGCTCAGGTATTATCCGAACGCTGTAAACAAGTCTTGATCAGATGAGCAATCACACAGCCTGCAAACCCCAAAACATGTCATGTAAACAGCTGAAGAATGAGCCAGTTCACTGGACGGTTAGACTATCTGCACAATGCGATGCACGGCTAACCTCAAATAATTGAATTGGCTTACTCAGGAAAACAGTGCAAACTTAGAGCAATAGAACTAAACTTCAAGTGACCAAGAGCAGTGAAAGATGACTTCTGATTGGTTGGGATAGGTCACTGCACCTCTACATACTGATTTTTGCCTTTTTGAACAAGGGCATCCTATAAAAGAGGTGGGTGGCAAATGAGGGGACGTTTCATGTGCCAATCAAATGGATTCCAAATATCATTTGCCACTTCAATTCATTCTAAACCAACCAAATGGTTCTGAATGTGGAAATTAATTCGGGGTCACGGTACCACGTCCATAAACACCACAGGCAGAATTTATCTGGCCACAATGTGGGCCATTTATGGTACCACTGCATAAGGCTTATAATATAACAGGGCCGTATAGAGTGGTACTAGACAATAGTTGTAATGAGTAACAATTTTACCTTCCCTCTGAAGACCAAAGTCATTTTCACGTGTAGCCTTACATTTTTTTTTTTTTTTTTAAACAAATTCGAAAAAAGCGCAAATTGTGCTAGACGGGTTATTTATACTGCACGTGGTGCCCAATCAGTACACGGCCTGGCCTGTATGAAAAGCAGTGTATAAACAGCCCATCTGAAGGAATGGTCCATGCCAACAGCTGTTGGCTACTATATCACAAGAAATCCCCAGGGAGCTTAAGGCCCCATTCACACCTGACCGTTTTGTAGCGCGTCCTACGCTCGATGAACGCTCTACGAAACGGTCAAAAAAATAAATAGCATTGTAGTCAATGGTATCGTTCCCACCTGTCCGTATTTCCGCCCATCCCGAACGCACTACAAAACGGCCCACGCATGAAAAGGTCCCGTAGCGTTTTTGCTGCGTATTGGTCTGTTTTGTAGGGCGTTTTCCATTTGGATACTGCCAAGTAGCCTTTGGGGTCACGCGACTTTTTTTACCGTGAATCGCGGTAAAAAAAACGCGTGACAGACGCGCATATTACAATACGCATAGGTGTGAATGGGGCCTTAGACTAGGAAGATTCTCGATTGTGCAGGAAACCAACTATCACGAAGATGAAATTACAACTCTAGCACGCGGAGGAAAATACAACTCCAGCACGCGGAGGAAAATACAACTCTAGCACGCGGAGGAAAATACAACTCTAGCACGCGGAGGAAAATACAACTCTAGCACGCGGACAGAATAACAAATCTCTCACGCGGAGGAAAATACAACTCTATCAGGGAGAAGAAAATACAAGTTAACGATTTAGAAAATGGCACTTATTTGACGATGGAACGACTGTTAACCATCCAAGTGGCTTCAATGGAAACCTTAGCTCATTAAAGCTTAGATTAAAGTATAAATAGACTGCGGATTCAAGATTTTCACAATTCCATATAATTAAAAGGTCAGACCACACTGTCAGACATCATTTTGAATGATACCAACACTAAATTTCTACAAATTTGGCAGCCCTGGATCTCATATTCCCAACCATTTAGTTTTTTTATTGTATTCTCCCTTGTTTTTTTCTACCTTTGCACTTCATCTCTATCCTTAAAGCTTCCTCTATGTCCTTCAGTTGGGAACACATATCATATGCCTCCCAAGAGTTTGTCTTTTTATACTTTTTTCTTTTTTGAGGTTTTCAAGACCCAAATTATTGGGGATGGTCATGCAACCTATTGCGATATTATAACACGGAGGCTGAACATTTGCATGGTGACCTTATGGCCTCATATTCCCATCTTAGACTCTTTAAGCTCTATGTATCCGACTAGCTCCCCATTTGCTATTTTTGTTATGTTCACATTTGGGCTCTTCTAGATACGCCCTAATTTTATGTTTCAGACTTCTTCTTTTGATGTTATTTTATTCAAGAAAAATCTCTAGTTTAAGAAAAAAAAAAAAATCAATATTTCAGCTTGCAGCAGATGCTAGTTTTAACGAACTCCAGGAAATGTGTTAATTAACCTTTGCAGTGAGGCTACCCCCGAACTAGTTAAGTGCTCGTTTGTGTCTAGGTTTAAAAAAAAAAAAAAAAAAAGTTACACACCCAAAGCTCCAAGCCGGCTTAATCAGACTGCTCCTTCCAACGTCTCTCTCCCTCCTGTTCATCGGGCTAAGGTCCCGTAAATCGTGATGATTTACGGGACCCTAGACCGATGAAGAGGAGGGAAAGCCTGCACAGTGTATAGACGTGAGGACACCGAGGAACATTCTAATGCTGCAGGGAAGGGAAGAAATTAGTATAGGTTTGTTATTTTAGCTCCTGGACACAAACAAGCACTTAACCCCTGCAGTGTGGGGGTAGCCCCACTGCAAGGATTAATAATAAATGGGAAAAAAAAACACAAACCTGAACTTCGGCTTTAAATATGTATATTTTTACACTTGTCCAGCTTGGTACAATGCAAGTATGAATAAATGATCCCTGGCAGGCCCACAGGGATTCTGTAATACACTATAGTAGCTGTGGCTACTAAAGTGTATTACAGCTTCTTCCAGGTCCTGATAGAGCTGTTTTGCTGAGAGACTTCCTCTGTGCTGTTAAAACACAGCAGGGAGCTTGCTCAGCATAGCAGCCATTTAGAAGATGCCTTGTGACATTTCATTCAGTTCTATGGGCTTACCGCAATACGATTCGGTTGTACCACGTATCACTGTGGTGCGCTTTAAAAAAGTACTGCAAGTTGTAATATCAGAACACAGTAGTGTGAACCAAGGCCATCCATGACAAGGCAATTTGTCTTGGAATAAACAGCCAGCGCAGCCCGTACATATAGTTTGAACCGGCCCTCAAAAACCTTTGCAGCAGATAACCAACTGGCCCTCAAATTATTATTCTCCCTTTAGTGTGCAAGGATACCTAATATGCAGTACGCAATCAACGTTTATGTACACATATGCATTCTGGGTGCACGTGTGTTGTAATTGTCTTTCAATTTTTTTTCCATCATATTTTAGCATTTTATTTTTAACTAAATTTAAATGTTTTTGTTATCACTCCAGCTGTAAAGAGTAGACAGCTTTAAGGAGTACAAGCAGGGAATCACCAGCACTCAATAATGAAAGCAGAATATGTCCTTTTAATGGACAGAAGCGTAATAGAATTCAAAAAGAACCGACGTTTCGTTCCGCACAGGGTCCCTTCCTCTGTCTGCACGGCGCCATCCGTGAACCAATATCACTGCGAGCACCATCTTCTCTTGTCTGGCCGGGACTGCTGTGAGGTGTGCGGAGGGCTCCCCCAACGACCTACAGCTCTAAGGAGTAGACAGCTCTAAGGAGTAGACAGCTCTAAGGAGTAGACAGGTCTTTAGACACAGCTCTAAATCCAATAGTGCTCAGAGCTGAGTGCTTCTGTGTTCATAGCGTGCAATGGAAATAGGGGAATGAGAAAACCCAGATCTCTAAGCCCTCTCCATCCTGAGAAAGTGTTTTGAAGTCATGTGGTTCCAAAGAACCACAGTTGATAGGCACACTACACCGCCATGTAGACCTAATCGGGCAGCTTTAAAAATCACCCAGATCGCAAGATACAGCAGAGCCAACTCTGAAATGTACTGCCCTGCCGTAATACAAATGCAGAGAAATTAGAAAGCCATTTTGTTGGATTTATATGAATTGTGTGATTTGCCTGCAGTTTCCTTTAAGGGAGCAGACACAGTTGGTGCCATGTTTTGGATTCAGGTGGTTAAAGTAGATGAGGGTGGAGCCCTCAGGAATGTTGGTTTCAGCTTCTACTTGGCACACTAAACTAGTCTCTTGATCAAGACACACCTAGAAAACATCCTTTGTCAACAGCTTTAGGAACATGAACTCTTGATGCAAACTTGAGCTGAAACCAGTCACCAAACCCGTGTGAAGTCTTGTGCATTTCATATTGGGAAATATCAGGCTGGGACATCAATTACACCAATGTATACAGATAACTTGTGCCCATTGCTGACAAACTGAGGAACAGCAAGTCATCTAATTACACCTAACTAGAAATACACAGGGTAGGATGGTGACTACCCTGTGTATTTGGCTTTTCAGAAACAGGGCTCTGGGAACAGCTGCCACTAGGGAAACAAGCTACTGTCAATTGATATTTGTGCAGGTCTTTGATGTTCTGGATACTTCCTACAAAACATAGAGAAGTTAACTTGCTTCAACCGAAAACTGGGCCTTGGGCACGTGTGGTAGAAAGTCTCTGGTCTCCCTCTCCGTACCTTATGATTGTTCTTTTAGTGTGATCCTCCTTTTTGCTTCATTATCCCTACCCAATAGGCCTGCATAGTAATGTCCTTAACACGATGTTCCTCATGATTCCTTTGTACCACAAATGTTGGTTAAGCACAATGCTTTGTTGTGCTCTACGCAGCACGATATTTGCTTTTTGTATTTTTACTTGCCACATGGCTCAGAAGATTTGATATGGTCATCCTTGTATTTTGCATAAAAAACAAAAAATTCAATAAATTCTTTGTGAAAGAAAGTCTCTGGTATGGAGATCAGGCTGTAAGCAGCATTGTGCAGAGCTGCACCAGTCTTTGAAAATATATAAATTGGTCACTCAGCTCCAGTAGTCTGATCTAGATCCTTCAAGCCACCCAATTAAGCTAAAAAAAAAAAAAAAAAAACTTATCGGAAGGTCCTTCAAAAGAAGTGGCCCTGTGCTCACCACTGACCACCTTTGTTCCATTCCAGCATCGCAGCCTATGCTACCGTAGTCTCTTACAGGAGTGTTGAAAGCCTGAAACCCCCACCGTGCCCAATGGTTCCATCCTCCAAACCCTACATAACTGCTGTGTCCTGTAGTAACATAAAGGGTCAACGAATGGAACCACAGCATGTGGAAGAGGCACAGGCATTCAATTCTTCAAGAAGTTTAGAACGATGAAAAGACTAAATGGAACCTGCTGTTCAAGGAAAGGCATAAAAGGTAGAAGACACAGGCTTGTCAGAGAGGTGAGTAGAATACTACTTCTCTTGCTGGGACCAGATGTTTTCCCCCCAAATCCCAGGTGGCCAATGCTCCTTAAAAATTAGAGCTGGTACCTAACATTTGAGCTGTCATCTAGTTGTTGTCAATGTTGCTGGCTCCTAGATTGGGCAGACTGGCTCCCGAATTCCATATCATTTTGTCCACCCCTGTGCTATGCATTTATCAAAGTACACGAGTTACATTTCTGCTTCATGTTCATTGAATAATTCTAGGGTGAAATTCCACTTTAGGCCGGACAGGGCCGCTTTAACAAAACATTTCTCTGCATTGGTAATGGAGATGTATGTTATGCCAAGACATGGGGCAAGTTAACCTCTTGCCGTCCGCCCATAGTAAAAAAACGGACGGACGGCACTGCTACATCTGCGGGTTAGAAGGTAGAGCTAACCTTCTAAAAAATAAATGTTTGACGAAACAGGCAAGTTTTTCTTAACTTCCTCCTAATTACTTGTGCTGTATTCTAGTTTTAACCCCTTCGTGACTGACGACGTACAGTGTACGTCGCCAGCATCGGGGCTGTTTAAACAGACTCCCGGCGACTTTTGCCGCCGGGACTCTGTTTAAACTTGTAGAGCCGACTCTCGGCTTTACAACAGAAGCGATCCTGGCGACTTACCTGTCGCCAGATCGCTTCTGCGTCCCGAAGAAGGGGCCGCCCCCCCCACATTCAGAAAATATATAATGTTGGGGGGTTTTACGTCATTTTCAGGCCTAAAATGTGGAATATAACATGGGTGCAAAAATTGAAAAAAGGGCCTCAGTCATGAAGGGGTTAATATTGCAAAGTAACTTTTAATGAGAAGTATGCTTTCTGTACCCATGAAAAAAAGAAAATCACCAATCCAAATCTTAGCTGATGCTTTTTCTATACACAGTTAGCCCATCAATGACCAGTGTATAGTTACAATAGTATTCCCTGTGTCTCATCTACAACCTGTGACACATCACTGTGTTATTCTGGCACACGAATAACTCCTGACACATTGGCACCGAATGCCTGCATTACAACAAAGGTCGACATCATTACTTTCTATTCCTGTCCTGCTTTTTAAAAAGTTCACTGAACTTTAATTTCTCTTTTTTTTCTCCCTAAATCGGTAATTAGTTACGGAGAGTGGTTTTGATTCATGGAAAAGTGCAATAATGGGCCTGCTTCCTATAGCCATAAGGCCCCCTGTTACATATGAGAAGAGGAGACATGACTTTCATGCATCAAATAAAAAACAAAAACTATTTGGAAGTCAACAGGAAACAGCTTGATCTCCCACTGATGGGTCAAGCACATCGTACGCATGGGCATACAGACTACACATGTTATATCCGGATATATAAGGACACAGAAACCACACTATTAAAAAGCAGTTTCATATGTGCTAAATTTAGCCTGGAAAGTCTTACAGCATCACAGCACACCAGTATAGGGCCTAAAAGTCAAAGCTAACAGACAACAAAAATAATCTAGACAGTAACTGCCTAAAAATGTTTTTTGTTCGTGGCAAGTAAAAAGAGATTCTCGTGTCCATAATTTGGGCCATTGACTTTGTATGCAGATAAGGATATTCATTGGCCGATGTCATACTTGTCCCAGGTCAGTGACGAAGTACTGAAGTCATAGTAACATCATAACAACCAGGCAACAAGCACTTTCAGAAGAAAATCAAGAATTGCAGCCAGTTATTCTCTCATGATGAGATTACCGATACTTGGGTAGCTTGGGTTCCAATTACAGTTTCAAGATCTCTGGGGGTGAATGAGGACCTTTGGTGGACCGCAAAGTTTCAGTCTTGCCACATAGTGTGGCAGATTTTCAACCACCTCCGTGTAGTTTTGACAATGTGTTTAGTATAACAATCCTGCTTGAAAGCAAACCTCCAATTTTAGGTCTCTTGCAGACTGCAACAGGTTGTTTCATCCATCTTGGGCCTCATTCACACGGAAAACGGCCAGCATGTACAGCTCCGTGCTGCACGCACGGCCGCATTGGTCAGTCTCCGGGAAGGACAGGTGCTGCGTGTGATTAGTATGCAGCCCGTCCTTCTCTATGGGACTATGCGGCCGTACGCCGCCCTACGCTCACCCAAAGTGCAGGTCCGTACGGGTCCCGGTGTCCCGGCTTGGATGCAGACAGGATCAATCCACGAGTACGAGTACAAACACCTGCACGGACGTGCAGGGCGGGTAAATGTAGGGCGCCGTACGGCCGCATACTCCCATAAAAGGACAGGGGCTGCATACTAATCACATGCAGCACCTGTCCTTCCCTGGAGCTGCCCGATACGGCCGTGCACGCAGTACGTAGCTGTACATGCCGACCGTTTCCCGTGTGAATTAGGCCTTACCCTCATTCCAGACCAATTCCAAATTTCTGATGAAAAGAATTCCCACGTTCTAACACAACCACCACCATGCTTCACTGTGGGTATGGTCAGAGTAATGCGTATGAGACCAGAGAACACCATGTCATTTAGGAAACTTCAAATTAGTTTTTTTTTCAGCAATGGCTTTGTTACTCTTCCACAAGCTTTTTTGAGTGTCCAGGTTATAGTTGTCCTATGGAAGTTTTTGCACCATGTCAGAAGTGGATCACTGCAGCTCATTCAGAGCTTCCATTGGCTCCTTGGTTGCTTCTCTGATTACTAGTCTTCTTTCCTGGTCACTAATTTCAGGTAGACAGCCACCTCTTGGCAGAATTACAATAGTGCTATAGTCTACAGTCTTTCAATTGGCTCACTATGCTTCCCCAGCAAAGGGAAACATAGTGAGCCAATCAGGATCTACTGCACTTAAGGATGTTCGGATACCATTTTTTAAAAGACCAAGTACAAGTAATTTCTCTCAGGTACACGCCGATACCAAAACCAATACTTCTTCTTAAAAGGACATGTGACATTTGTTGTGCAGTCTGGCAAGTACCGTTCTCCTGGCAACCACCAAACCCAGACACGTCCATCGGATTGCCAGATCGAGAAGCGTGATTCGTCACTCCAGAGAACACGTCTCCACTTCTCTAGAGTCCAGTGGCGGCGTGCTTCACACCACGGCATCCGGCGCTTTGCATTGCACTTGGTGATGTAAGGCTTGGATGCAGCTGCTCGGCCATGGAAACCCATTCCATGAAGCTCTCTACGCACTGTTGTTGTGCCAATCTGAAGGCCACACGAAGTTTGGAGGTCTGTAGCTATTGACACTGCAGACAGTTGGCGTCTTCTGCGCACTGTGCGCTTCAGCATGCACTGACTCCGCTCTGACATGTTACGTGGCCTACCACTTCGTGGCTGAGTTGCTGTTACCAGTTGCTTCAACTTCGTTATAATACCACTAACAGTGGACTGTGGGATATTTAGTAGCAAGGAAATTTCACGGAACACCTGAATCCAATGATTTGGAGGTGTGTCCCAATACTTTTGGCAATATAGTGTATGTATGTATGTATGTATGTATGTATGTATGTATGTTAAATATATATATATCTCCCCTAACACAGGCCACACAACCATTTTGCCAGAGAGCACCCTGAAGCACAAGCAGTCAGTCAATCTACTTGTATTTGGTACTCCAATGGGGAAAAAAAGAAAAATACAATGGAAGCAGCCAATCAGATATCTGTTTAGAAAGATAAATCAGTAAAAAAGCTATTCTGGTTGTAGTGGGTTTATAAGCTGCCCCCTAATGAACAGGTCCGCCTGTGTATTTTTAAATGTCCTCCCTCCTTGCTTGGTATTCACGTGTCTATTCCCGCATATTTTATTCCCCAATTGATAGATTCAGTTTCGCCTCAAGAATATTTTCTGGCCAAATCCTATGTGCCTGGCATGACTTGTGCTGTCTCAGGATCCCATGACCAGCACCTGTTCCCCTGACACTTTACATTATAAAGTTTCACGGCCTGCTGTGCCTGCTGCTAGAGCATTAATAAATTTGTTGTTGGTTAACCTTTCAGGGATTATAAGTGCCTATCAGACAGGTTCATTAGGAAACACCTACTGCGTACTGCATGCTTCCAGCCTTAAGCAAATCTACTATAAGTGTAAACATGTTAGGAAGTCATTTTGTTGTATGCACCAGTAGTCTTATCTACCTAACAAAAGGTTAGGTTGCAGTGTAGGTGAAGACTTTACTGTGATTGGTCAATGTGCATGTATCAGTACTCATCATGGTGTTGGCCAAAACATGTTGGCTGCCTTTGCTCGCCTTTTGAAAATGTTACTTGCCTAGTCATTATGTTGACCCAAAGGCTAAATTCTTTACGAATCACCGATTTGCGAGAGATATAGAGTAAGAGTTGTGACTTTCCTGTGACTTTACTAGCTGCCTGATTGTTCTAAGTCAGGACACTAAACACAGGAGTCAAATCTTAAAAATACATTCAAGTACTTAACTATTAACAAGAATGTATCTTCTTTGTGTATCACTGGGCTGTAGATCCTCAAATCATCTCCCAATTCGTGCCGACACTGTTCTTCCTTCTGGAGGGTGGCTACTTTTGTTCCCCATGGTCCCTGTATGTGTTGTAAAGTAGTCACCACTCCAAGCTCACTCCCACGATAGGCTACAATCTGAATACAAATTACTAAACTAACATGAGATTGTAGTCCATCATGGGAGTGAGCTCGTAGTGGTGGCTACTCTACAACACACACAGGGACCATGGGGAACAAAAGTAGCCACCCTCCAGAAGGAAGGACAGTGTCAGCACCAATTCAGAGATGATTTGAGGATCTGCAGCCGAGTGATATACAAATAAGATACATTTCTGTTAATAGTTAAAAGGTACTTAAATGTATTTTTAAGATTTAACTCCTGAGTTTAGCGAGTTTAGGGTAACTTTAAGGGTACTGAGAACAGAGACAGCCAGACAATAAGCATTTTGAAAGGAGGTCCATGGTAGCCCCATTTATCTATCTTCGTATATTTCTTTTAAGATGTCATTACTCCGTGGCAGGCATTCTTGATATATTGGGGACAGAATCTTGGATCAGATCTGGGTGACAATTCCAATGGGTGCAATGGCAACACTCCAATAAAACAGAAGAGACTCTGCCACATCCGATGCCACCATACTTCAGAGTGCAGACTGTGTCAGACACCCCCTCCATCTATCCATACAGGCAACACATGCTTCTAAGGTGCTGGAAATCAACTAAAACCCAACTTTAGAGTCTTTGTTGTGATCTTTGAGAATGTGTTACTTCACAGTATAGGCAGCTAGAAAGGTCAGAGAGGGTTTATTTTAAAGCTTTTTTTTACTGTTTGTAGAGAATATGTAAATAGTTGAATGTCCATAGTTTGGGCATAGATGGACTTTACCTATTCAGCAAAACAAAGCTCCACGCAGTGTCATGAGACTAGGTCACATATTAACAACTGCAGCCTCTGCAGCGGCATCTTTTGAAATCAGAAGCAAGACAGCCAGACTCTTCGAAGTGAAGGTGTTTAAAGGAAAGCTGTACTTTTGTTATAAAAAATCAGCTGGGATAACCAAATCAGGAATCCTTGGTCAAGGGTCCTTCTATAGTCACATGGTTCCCATAGACATACATGTATATTGCTTAATCCAGCTGACACTGTCCAGAGTGGACAACGCCTATATGCACATTGGAATACTGCCCCCAGCATTTCATGCACACAATCAACAACATGCCCGTTACAGAGGTTCCATGTCACTCAGCTGAAAAAGTAAAATATATACAGGACTATACTGGAAGAATGGATGGGGAGTCGTGATTATAACCTCTCAGGGGCAGGGCCCGCCTAACCATCTTGTCTTGAATTGTATTGTAACTGTAATGTCCTCCTTATATTGTAAAGCACTGCGCAAACTGTTGGCACTATATAAATCCTGAATATTATTAACAACAATAATAATAACAATAGGGTGCCACCATTTTGAAGGGCCTGTTTACATGAGAGTGAAGCATGTTTAAAACAGACAAAATGGCTCTTTTGATGCGGTTCTAGTTTGTAATTGCATTAAAATCCATTTATCTCCTGTGCTTCCCCATAGTTCTCTTAAGGGTCACGGGAGGGCATATACTAGCGTCCTCCCGTGACCCAATGCTCAGTATACCGCGAGCTATAGCTCGCGGTATACTGAGACCGCCGCAGCCGGGACAGATCCTGACATTACTGTCGAGATCCAACCAGCTGCGTGACAGCTGGCTCAACCTATCTAGAGGCAGAGCCAGCTGTGCCCGCCCCCTCCCCCATCCGTTCCTCCAGTCAGTGCTGGAGGCTCGGAGCGGGGAAGGGGGGAATCTCGGCGGGGAGCCGTGACTGACAGTCACGGCTCTCTGCAGGGAGATGATCGAGAAGTGAGCGAGCGACGGTATGTGTTCGCTCACTTCCCGATCTATTGAGCCGACGTGTGACAGTTTCATTGTCACACGTCGGCTCGAAGTATGAGGACGAGTGATTTCCACTCACCTCATTGTTCTCCTTTAGGCAACTCCGCATAAATAAAAAAAATAAAAAAAACAATTATAAGATGCCTGCTTTGGTCTTGTCTGTGCTTCCTTAGCGCTTCTGCTCCCAGGAAGAAAAAAAAAGGTTAATCTAGATACGACGCTCTCCAAAAATTAGACACTTTGCTTCGGAGTCACCAATCACCAAATCTAAGCCCCGTCACATGATTGGTGCTGATTTAGCCCGGGACAGGCTTGACAATCCGGGAGATTTTTATTGCTGCCTGTGCTTCCTTCATCTCTTGTTGTTCTTTCAAAGAAATAAAAACTTAGGGGAAGTTTCCCGCATGGATTTGGAAATGGCGATAAAACCTTTGTGGCTGCATTGCTAATGCGATTGACATTCAGGAATACACATATGACTACTAGAGGATAATAAAGCCCGAAAATAACAGCTAGTGTTGGAAAAGTAAATCCAAATGTGTGCTAACAGAAGATACTCTAACCCTTCCCGCTAGTAAAATAAATCATTCTGCTGAGCACCACCTACATCCAACTCGACCATGTAATATAGCCATCATGCAAATTCAGAACACAGCAATCCTTAATGAGATCATTTACTAATGATGGCTATAGACAGGGATAGTTTGAAACCTTCAGTACAGCTTTTAACTGAAAATACAAATTCCTGGAATGAAATAGTTCCAACAATAGTGGAAATTGTTGTTTGTTAAAAAGAATTTTAGATTGCTTTAATGCCAATGTTGACTTTGGTGGTTCAATATCAGGAAATATCAAAGCCATCTGTGACAGATTGATGTGGAACACACTCCATTTCATATACTAATCTTCATTCATCCGTCCTGCTCCTCGAAATGTCACAGCTGATATACCAGAACCAGGAAAAAGTTATTTCACACAATCCATTTGCATGTAGACATTGCATGCAATCTAGTGTGCAGGGAACTGTATGTTGATGTCCACTATGAGGGCATTTTAAAGCAGAAATGATCCACTGCAGGACTCCAGGAGCACTTGCCAAAATTTACAAGTAAGCACGACACACCTTTTCATTTGTTCTCCACCAATGATGCAAGATCTATGCTCCCAGTCACCATGTTCTGTGACAATTTTCACAATTTTTCACCTTCAGACCTCGGACCAGCCCCAACTCCTGCACCTTCAGAACTCGGACCAGCCCCAACTTCTGCACCTTCAGAACTCGGACCAGCCCCAACTTCTGCACCTTCAGAACTCGGACCAGCCCCAACTTCTGCACCTTCAGAACTCGGACCAGCCCCAACTTCTGCACCTTCAGAACTCAGATCAGCCCCAATACCCTCAGACCTTAGATCAGCCCCAATTACTGTAATTATCACACACCTTCCCACTTCCATTCTGTAGCCCCCGCACTTCTCCAGTCGCCTAGATACTTCCGGGTTGCCATGGTGACACCTAGCAGTGTGCTTGGATAATTTTTAGGAGGCCTAGAGCTTAGCCAGAATCACCAGTAGAGGGCTCTGAATAGTAACCTGGCAGGGGAAGGGTCCTCAGCACAGGAGGGGCAGCAGTCAATGGCATTGGGTGCCACTTATAAAGGCATCACATGCCACCCAGACATGCATACTAGAGATTACTGTCCCGTGGTACAGAACATTAATCAGCTTCACATACATTTCAATCAGTAAATGTGTGCCACAATTCAAAGACCAATGCCTCTGCAATATGCCAACCTAATATACTCTGCAATCAAAAAACAAAACCAGACACAATCAATAAGTAGCGGCAGAGGAAAATGTCTGATTGCCAGTAAGAGCATCTCCATACCACATGGGTTTTCTGTCTCTCTGGAAATGCTCCAAGCTTCAGAATCTTAAACAGCTGCGCTCATACAGAATCCAAATAATGCTAAAAAAAAAAAAACACACAAAGCTGCAGGTTGATTTCTCCCCATAAACTTCAAAAGGCCAATGCTAAAAATAATTGCTCATAAATTTCTAAAATTGGCAGGAAGGTTTCACCTGTCTCGAACAAGCGTTACAAGTGTTACTGTGAAGACTGGAAATGACAGGGCCACTTCACTGTCTGCAGCAGGTCCCAAGGCTGGTCTTCCACCTCCATATTCATGTCGCTAATCAAATGGTTAACGGGCCAGCACATTTGGGAGAAACGCTCTGCATTTCTATTAAAGGAAATACCCATTGCCTGGCTGTTATGCTGACCCAACACTATGTTACATCATTGACCTGACACTAGTATGCGCATAAGTGAAGTCAGTGTAAAAGTCAATGGTCCTCTTCTGCATTCTTGTTCTGGGTTAGTGACTCCATCGGCCATAGGCTGCTCGAATTTTAGCCACTTCCTGCACAATCTTCCACAGTGTGAGCTGTGGGTGGCCCTGTTATCACCAACACCAACCACCAAAAGTCGATCTTTCAGTAGTCGAAGGAGCCAAGCAGAATACCGTCATCCGAACATTGACAGCATCAAATCAGATGCCGACACTGTTCCGGTATTCATCATCCGCAAGTCCCGTCGGCGGTTAGAATACAATAACTAGCAGAGGAGATTCCTTCATCTACGCTTTTTGTAGTGGAATTGACCAATATTCCGCGTTTAGCCTGCAAGGCTGAACGAGAGGTCTAAAAGGCGTAAATGCGTGCGTTCCCATATCTCATGAGACTGCATGTGACACCGTTAGGTACGCCATTATCACTTATTGGCACCCCAACACACTTAGCTATTGCATGCGCGTTGCATCACACCACAATGCAAGGTAACTTATTATGCAATTAAAAGAAGAAAAAAAAACCATCATGTACCTCTTCAGTGCAATTTAGGTGTTAATGGGCTACCCTGCCGCAACGCACTAACAACACGTTGCATTGTACAGGTGTAAATGGGAAGGGGGAATTCCATGATTGGAGGACAGACCGGTCAAATGACTATCAGGGCCCGTGACTGAGTTCTATTCCCGCATTTCATTGTTATGAATGGCGCTCCAGTTGACTTCTATAGCAAGCGGAGCACAAAGCACCCTTGTAGAGTACAAAGCATTATCAGCGGCTGCCCGATGGCAGAAGGAGGAAGACGCCAGATGTGGAAGCAGTAGGGAAGATGGCAGCGGCAGAAAGCACAAAGCTGAGGGAAGGCAAACCGAGGAGGTAAGTCTACCATAATGAACTGAATTGCCATAATGAACTGCCATAATGAATTGAACTGACGCCAATTGTTACTGTGGCGCGCCAAATGTTAATAATGGCTTTGAGGCCTCTTTCACAGCAAGACAATCTGCGTCCAAAAGGCATGCACCCGTGCCTGTATGGATGGGCAAGTTCAGGGTGGCCTGCAGCCGTGTGCACCCGCATCCTGTTATTGAGTTGTACAGGAAGCTACATGCAGCAGCTGTCCCTCCTGGGCGCAGGTTTCTGCATGGACGTGCATGTGAATGAGGCCTTGAACTCAATACAAAAAAAAAAGACATCCTCTATCTAGTATACACATATATGGCTCAAAGTCTTCCAAATGCTTGATCTGCACCAAAGCAATCATCCCTCAGGCCCCGTGTATAATTTATCATAACACAAAACTGCAATCCAATATTGCCAACCAGAACAACTGCAATTCTAGCGGATACACAACTGCTTTACTGGACAAGGCCTAAAAACTGTTTTTACCGGTATTCCTTAATTTTATTCACTGAAATCCATCATTTCTCAGTAATCTGAATTTTATCTCACGAGTCTGTATTTTACCGCCACCTGGAACGGCTCTGCTTCTTGGCTCATTCACATCACCAGCTTGGACTGTGTTGTCGAATGCAGTCCCAACTCAAGCACAAGGCAAGTAGCTATATGTCCTATGGCTTCAGTTCACAAAAATGCGCTTGCTTGCTTTGAGCTGGAGAAAACAGGACAGTTCTGCAGCACACAGCAGGGCAAGGTAAACAATAAAAGAAAAAAAGAACAGGACAAGAATGGGTCATGAAGAACACACTGCAACAAAGGGCAGCGCAAGTCCAAAAATTGCATTTGAGGCATGCACTCTAAGCACGTGCTGTAATGTGAACGAGTCCTAAAGAAGACTTTGTATAAAAATGCATTTATGTTGCAGCCCAACACTTGAATAAGGGCCCATTCACCCCAAAACCAGAAGGAAATCGCAAGTCAACAGAGAGTCCTTAGGCTTGCAATTGTACCTTCCCATCCCTTGCATTGCAAGCTGTTTTTCAACGAGTGCTAATGGAAGGGCACTGCAAATTGAATGGGTGTGAATGGGGCTAGTTCACGCCGGATCCATTGCGTTACGTATGTTGCGCTGTTCTACCAACGCAGCAGAGCAGTGTGAACTAGCCCCATTCACTTTTCGGTGCCTTTTCTATTAGCATTCACTGAAAAAACTATTGCAACGGATCGCAATGCAACAGAACCGGTGTGAACACTTACCTTACAGCCAGTTTCCAGCATGCTCATCTAGGCCAGCATTGCGCAACCTTTTTTCTGTCGGGGGCACACTTTAAAACTGTGTAAAATCTCAAGGCACCCCAGACTAAAATGTAAAAACTAAAACGCAAATAAAACCAATGTGTGGCCCCCCCAAAATCCATACCAGATCCCTAGTAGGGGACTGGTATGGATTTTAAGGGTGACCCCTGGGGGAAAAAAAAAGGCGGTTACCACCCTTTCACATCAGAAGCCTTCCTTCAAATCAGGAGCCCCCCCCTTCGATATCAGAGTCCCTCTTTACATGAGCAGTCCATCCTCCCCCACCCTCCTTAGTTTCATTTGTTTTCATGGTGCTGGCAGCCGGCCTACCTGTGCCATGGAAGCGCATGACACTTTGCCAGAGCCCCAAGGAAGCCAGATGGCACCCTGGTTAAGAAAGGCTGGTCTAGGTGATGGCAACATTGCTGGGGCTTCTTGTGGAGTCCTGGGAAAGCCGAGAATCCCGATACCCACAACAACAAACCCAAATGTTGTGAGATTTGGCACCCTGAGCTTTCCCATGATCCTGCAATGGTCCCGATGAATGCCAGGAAGCGCCCAGAAGCTTGGGTGGCATTGTGTTATTACATGGGGGGCTCATGCGTATGGGTGGCTGAGCCTATACAAAGTAAATACCGATATATTTCCCCCTGCGACGGAGCAGCATGGGCCTCCTACAGAAGTCAATAGCTGTATACAAATATGATTCACACTATGTACTGACATGGAATGATTAGCTGCGGATGGGAAGAGGGACGCAGAAAGATTGCATCCAGGGACAAGTATTTCTCCACATCCACAGGTACCTTCCATCTATGAGGACATGCGGACAGGCACGGACAGATGCAGCCGCTGTCACCCTGTCATTACCTTAAACGGGCACAGTGGCCCCATCTGTACGGGGACACACCTGGAAATCCTGCCGCAAGAGTCCGCAGGTAATTTCCCAGACACCCCGTGTACATGAGGCCAGTGAGATACTCAGAACGCAGGAGCAATGGATCTGAAATGTACCGTTTATTTACACTTCCCAGACCAATTTCCCTGCGTTTAGATAATACAGACGCAGTGGGCTCATAGAGGAATGAATCTTCTAGTCATGCTGCAGGCCCTCTCGGATCATGGCGTCCCCTGTATACGGTGCAGCGATAGGACAGTCTCCTCCAGCATTAGGCTTCCAGGCCACGAGCTGGAGTAAACAAAGCAGCTGAGTGGAGAGTGACCTCCCCCGGACTGAGGAATGCCGAGCGTCCCCCGCCAACACTGACACCTCCTGGAAGTGGCCATGCACTGACAGCAGCCAGCCACACACCGTACACTTCAATGCACTGAACCCAGGGAAGGCCTAAAAGAGGCAACAGAATGGCAGCCATGGGAGTGCATGGGAGGACTAGGACAGCTCATCACGCTGGCCCAGGCTAAACCTACAAAGCTGGGAGGAGGAAGTAGAAGAGCTGCATGTCATTACATATATGGCTGCCTGAGTCTAGGCCAGGCCACTAGACATGTGACTTCTACAGAGGGGGAGGGCTCTCTATACATGAACCTGATGATGGGGTGCCCTGCTAACAGATGTGGGGTGCACACAGGGCAGATGAATGGTGACAGATGTAAAGGGTAAATCAGGTGAGGTGGACACAGGCTGCGGGTGAATAGCACAGCATGCAGGGATAAGGGGGTGCCCTGGCTGGCCGTGTTGGGGTACACATAGGTCAGATTAAAGGTGACGGATGTAGAGGGTGAGGGGGCAATGTGTGTCAGGCTGGGGGTGAATGGCTCAGCATGCAGGTTAAGGGGTGCCCTGGCTGTCACTGTTGGGGTGCATTAGCTATATGCCCGCCGGTGCACTGCTAGGAATGCCGCTGACGCTGTCTATCATGCTGCATTGGGTGTGCATGGTGCTGGTCGGGTGACGAGCCGCACATACCTTCTGCGAGTTCTGCTGCAGGACATTCTGCTCCACGGTCATGGCCCAGCTCCTCCTCCCCTCCCGCCGGGGTACACACAGCACACTACGCGGGGCTCAGGGCGGCGGGACTGGGACATGAGCCTGCGGGGAGCCCGGCTACCGCCCGCTGCTGCCTCTTCTTCCAGCACCGACACCGCCCGAGTCTCCCCAGCGGCCGCACACAGCTTCACCACTCCCACTGCTCACATGGAGAGGGCGGCGGCCTGTGTGCAAAGGCACTCCGCCCAGACTCAGCCTCCCTGGACGATGACTGCTGCTGGGCTCAGTGTCTGCTATGATCTCTGTCGGTGTCTGCACTGATCTCTACTGTGCGCTGATCGTCTGTGTTTGCACTGATTTCTGCTGTGCGCTGATCGTCTGTGTCTGCACTGATCTCTGAGTCTGCACTGATTTCTGGTGTGCACTGATCGTCTGTTTCTGCACTGATCTCTGATCGTCTATATCTGCACTGATCGCCTGTGTCTGCACTTATCTCTACTCCTCTGTGTCTGCACCGATCTGTTATGTGTGCTGATCCTCTTTGTCTGCTCTGATCGTCTGTGTCTGCACTGATCTCTGCTGTCCACTGAGATCGCCTGTGTCTGCACTGATCTTTGCTCATCTGTGTCTGCACTGATCTCTCCGCTTCTCTGTGTGTGCACTGATGTCCGCTCCTCTGTGTCTGCACTGATCTCTGCTCATCTGTGTCTTCACCGATCTGTTATGTGTGCTGATCGTCTGTGTCTGCACTGATCTCTGCTGTCCACTGAGATCGTCTGTGTCTGCGCTGATCCCTACTGTGCGCTGATCTCTGTGTCGGCACCAATCTCTTATGTGCGCTGATCTCTGTGTCTGCACTGATCTTTGCTGGTCTGTGTCTGCACTGATCTCTCCACTCCTCTGTGTCTGCACTTATGTCCGCTCCTCTGTGCCTGCGTTGGTCTGGGCTCATCTTTGTCTGCCCTGATCTCTGCTTGTCTGTGTCTGTACTGATCTCTCCATGTCTCTGTGTCTGCACTGATCTAGCCGCTCTCTGTGCCTGCACTGATTTTTTGTTTGTCTGCACTGATCTCTTATTGTCTGTGTCTGCACTGATCTGTGTGCTCATCTGGGTCTGCACTGATTTCTGTGCTCATCTGGGTCTGCACTGATTTCTGCTGGTCTGTGTCTGCTGTGCACTGATCTACACTTGTTTGTGTCTGCACTGATTTCTGCTTCTCTGTGTCTACTTCTGCTATGCACTGATTTCCACTTGTCTGTGTTCGATATGCACTGATATCTCTGCTCGCCCCTGTCTGCTATACACTGATCTCCACTCATCTCTGTCGGCTGCGGCTCTGCACTGATCTCTGTGTTGTGTATACTGCTCTCATCATCCGTGCCTACTGCTCTGCACTGATTTCTGCACTTCTTTCATCACTATCTGCTGCTCTGCACTGATCTCTGCTGGTAGTCACTGTCCTATTCCACTGATCACTGTGTGC